>NT_187028.1:192500-247497 GCF_000001635.26 Mus musculus
AGCAATCCCCATAAACTGATAGATTCGCTGTCTCAGTTAGGGTTACTGTTTGCTTCGAAGAAACACCATGACCAAATAGCAAGATGTGGAGGAAAGGGTTTATTCGGTTTACACTTGCACAGCACTGTTCATCACTGAAGGAAGACAAGAACTCAAACAGGGCAGGAACCTGCAGGCAGGAGGAGCTGATGCAGAGGCCATGGAAGAGTGCTGCTTGCGTCTTGCTTCCCATGGCTTACTCAGTTTGCTCTGTTGTAGCACCAAGGACCACCATTCCAGGGATGGCACCACCCACAATGGACTAGGCCATTCCCAATTAGTAACTAATTAGGAAAAGGTCTTACAGCCGGATCTTATGAAGGCATTTTCTCAATTAAGGTTCGGGTAACTCTAGTTTGTGTGTCAAGCTGGCACAAGACCTCGCAGCACATTTGCCAAGCTAGACATAAAGAGAATCTTCTGTTTGCTGGGTCTTTCGTTGTGCCCTTTCTGGAATGAATATGTATGTTCGTTCATGTCTCCCCAGGGAAACTTCTCCAGAAACTTGGCCCCTGGCCCTTGCACGACAACCACACTGAATTCAACTGAGAGTTTGCCCTCATTCTGTACACTTTACTTTTGCCAACGAACTTAATTAGTTATGGATTGAGGTTTTTTTCTTAAAAGATTAAGTGGAAAGAACAAAGTTAGTCGTTGGGCCAGCCGGATGTTAGGAAAGTGAGCGCCTACTTGTATTTTCCTTTCTTTAATTCCACGCGGAGGTGACAGAGACCTACAGTCCCGCGACGCGACACGCCACACTGGCGGGCAACAAGAACCGCAGACACAGTTGCCCAGCGGTGCCGGAGACGCGGAGGCTGGCCTAGTGGCGAAGGGGCGCATTGGTGCAAAGCTCTCCGTCCAGAAAGGGGAAGTGGGTTTGAGCTATAAAAGTGCGTGACAGCCTAGCCGATTGGGACGACAGGGGCGTTGAGTAGGGAGTGACCTCAATAAGAGAGTACAGAAAAGGAACAGCGAGGGAAAAATAGCACTGGAGGTATGATCATGATAGGGAAATTTGCAGTGGATCTGATTTCAAGGGCACAGGAATTCAGCTCTGGGTTGCGGCTTCATGAGAAGCAAAAGAACAGACCCAGAAACACAGTTCCAGCATTTCCTCTTCATGTTCTGGTCCTGGACTATAATGGTGAAAAAGTAACCTTAAGGCCCCAGCGAGATTTGAACTCGCGACCCCTGGTTTACAAGACCAGTGCTCTAACCCCTGAGCTATGGAGCCAGTCACAAATGCGGCTCTTGTGCACGAGTAGTTAACAGGATCACAATCGTTGCGCAGCCGCAGACTCTAACGCCAAATTGGAAAAATGATAAAATCTAATTTTAGTCTTTCAACCGAGTAGCGGCAGCAGCCGACAGGATTACACTATCCACCGAGACAGATAAAACAGAAGGAACGTGAGTATTCGGAAAGAGACTTTTAAAAAACTGGTCCGAGTTGTACCTGCCGTGTGAGCGAGGGAACGGTCCCTACGAGGAGTGCCCTGGTCTGCCGAAGGAACAGGGAACGATGTTGTAATCAACGATTACAATCAAGGCTTATAATCAAGGTCAACATTCAGACAATGCTCACGGGAAGGAATCGATGACCCTGTCCTGTGAGAGGCCAAGTCAGAAATATTGATTACCTGGTGGTGACAGTAGTGGTCGGGTTCTGCAGACGTGCTCAGTAGAGAGCAGCGCAAAGACCTAGAATCCCCTGGTCCCACCATACTCACAGGCAAATTTGAAAAGGACAACCAACTCTTATGATGCATCTTAATGCTAGCAGTGAGCTAATTTGTGATGGCCCCTCAGAGCCCCCTGAGGGGAGGTCAGAGAAGATGAAGGTTTGGGGGAGGACAAGAGTCCTAATCTGAAAGAATAACAAGTGGCGGCAGTTCATAGCCCTCTGCCTGGTGGCTAGCCGGCCCTAAGGTTTCTGTAACGCTGATGATGGCGTGGGTCACTCGTTGTACAACCCAGGGGCAGGCCCCTGGGTGCCCTTCATTTGAGTGCTGGGATTCTGTGAAGATAAGGTTCAGAGTCCTGGATTTCTGGCGCCTAGACCAGTTATTCTCAGAGACCTGATAATGCTGGAGATCTTACGATGCCCAAAAGGTGAGAGTGGTGGTGCACACAGTCTCATATGAGCATGTGTAGCCAAGTCACTAAGTTGTCCTGTAGCCAAGTAATTGTCACAGTAACTGTTGTCGAATTATAGCTATTATACAGAAATGTATAATTACTCTACAAATGCCACCCTCTGACAGACACAAGCACAAACACTACAGACAGCTACCCACCGTTCTCAGTCCTGGCCTCACATGGGACGCCTACACCCAACAAGCCACTTTTTTGTGACATGTAATATTGTGTCATTCCAAGCATAGCTATTAAGTGATGCGAAGGGAATTAATCATCATCAAAAGGCCATGCAAGTTGAGCATGGTTGGCACATACCTTTAATCCCAGGGCCAGAGGCAGGAGGATCTCTGAGTCCAAGGCCAGTCTGGCCTACATAAACGGTTCCAGGCCAGCCAAAGATACAGAGTGAGACTTTATCTTTTAAAAACACAGTATTTGGAATTACCTAAAACTGTTCCCAGAACCTAATCACTTAAACTCGACTCCAGTGTTGTGGCAATCAAATTTAGATTCAATGGATTTATTCTCACTGCTAGCAGGAGGCAGTTTTAGAGTCAAACAGCATGCTGCGCCAGAGAGAGCTAAAGGAAATGTTTATAAAGGCAGACACCAAAGATGCCCAGTATAATTATCTACAGAATTCGTAGCTGGGCAAGAAAATTGTTTTCCCCCTCAGTTGTTTCTCATTCCTCTTGTACAGTAATGAAAAGACCACTTACCCCAGTCCCACGGCAATGTTGGAGCCTATAAAACCAGAAGTACCTGCTTTTATAAACTCCATTCCTCTTTCTCTTATCTCACCTGCAGGCCACTAGGATCTCAGGGCATTCCTGGGCAAAGGTCAGTGGCCCTTAAGAGTTACCTGGTACCATATTGAGTTTCTTTCGCCATCACAGGGAAGCTGGATGTAAATTATTACACAGATCTAAGCACTCTAGGGGAAGTGTCACTAGTTGACTGGGACGAAGCAGGCAATAACAACACAGTGCCCTCAGGTTTGGGCTGGCTGTCATGTCCTCACACCAGAATAAACTATCTCTTATTCCCTTTGAAGTGAAAGCTGTGGTTGGTTTTTTTTGTTTGTTTGTTTTGTTTTGTTTTGTTTTGTTTTGTTAATGCATTGGTCTGTGTGAATGTACATACATATGTACATGCACAGACTCTGAGGTGTGCATACAGTGGCCAAAAGAGGGCACCATATCCCTTGAAGCTGGAGACCTGGATCTTTACATGGCATGCTGCCTGTTCCTTGGGTGCTGGGATCCGAACTCTGGTCCTCATGATTTCACAGTAAACTGTTTTTGTGTGGATGTCTGTTTCCAACAGCTAACCCCTACACAGTGTCTCATAATCGCCCTCTCCTGTAACCTTCATCCCAAATCTGAGATACAAGCACATGAGCTCACACATCCCAAATGCACAACATTTGGGATTATTCTAGCAGAAACCAATACTCCGACATATCCTCGTTCAGTCAGACCATGGAATCAAGAATGAGTCCAGACACCCCTAGAAATGTGCTCACAATCTGTATTTCGATCTCCTCTCCCACTTCCAAGCAGAGCACTAAGCAGGGAACAGCCCACTCCTGCCCTTCCTTGCCTCGCTTTGTGGACACTATGGAACAAAAGCCAGTTGAGAGGAGAGGCTAAGGAGGCTGGCCTGCCCAACCCCCTCCAGGGCAGATGCTCAGGAATCCTTGTCACCAGCATGTTCTGGTGTTTGCATAGATTTAGAACGTTCCAGAAAGGGTTTGTTAAGACTGTGCTTGAGCTGTGTGCATCTCTACACGGGTGCTAGCTGCATCTGTAAACTCCTAAGTATCAACATGTGTTTCACAGTTCCAGAACCTCTGATCTCCTTAGCCAAAGGAAAATGTGAGGCTTAAGGCATCTGTGACCACACTGGCAGTCAATGTGGTAAAGGATGCCCCAAAGAGTGCTGGAGAGAGCCAGGCACGCCTTTAATTCCAGCACTTGGGAGGCAGAGGCAGGTGGATTTCTGAGTTCAAGGCCAGCCTGCTCTGCAGAGTTCCAGGACAGCCAGGGCTACACAGAGAAGCCATGGGGGGGGGGGGGGGAGTTGCTGGAGAACGGCAATGTGCTTATATGTATATACTGTAGTTCTGGCCTCTTGTATAAGTCATGAGTCTCCTTTCAGATCCAGCCAGACTGGCTTCTAATTGGGGAGCACAATGCTCCTCCCAGAATAAACAATCCAGCAAGGCCAGCTGGATCCAAGGGACTCAACGACCTCTCCAGGCAGAGCCTGCAGCTGTCACAAAATGTAAAGTAATACATGATGGGCCCAGGGTCAAACCACACCCTTTGCAAGGGGACTAGTCTTTGACATTGTTCTGTGTAAACAGGGACCCTTCTAAATCAAGGCAGTAAGCCCTTGTGGTAAGAAGCAGCCTTGCTTAAAGCTGGGTTTTTATGCCAGTGAGCCATGCCTCTCCATAGTTCAGACACAATTTGCAGGAACATTACAGGAGCCAGCAGGCACCAAGGGTCCAAGGCATCTCTTCGCTGTGCAATCGCGAAGTTACCCACAGGGCCTCTTTGCTCAATCAGTCTTCAGCGCCTGTGTTGTGCTCTCTGGCAGCCTTCTTGGGCAGCAGAAGTAGGGGTGTGAAGGAAGGTCCAAGATAAAGTACCTCGGTCTCACCGAGATACACCGCTGCCCTGTCCCCTCCTAGTAAGCCTGACAGCTCTTCAAGGCCAGATTCTCAAGTATGTGCCGGTAGAACAAACAGAGAAAAGGGGGAACACTCGCTCCTGGAAGTTGACGCGGAAGGTGTAGAGGTGGCGCATGTCCTCCACTGCATAGAAGGACACTGCTCCCACCTCAAGGTCCAGCGCCACCCTCACCCGCGACAAGTGCCCACAGTTGAGCTGTGTCCTCTCGGGGCTGGTCACCGCCCAGTATTGCCCATTGTTGAGTTGCATTGCCCAGACGCCCTCCTCGGGGGTAAAAGGCGTGAGGCCCTTGCGACGCACGCTCTCCCGGGCCACACCGAAAGCCCAGCCGTCCTTGGAGCCCACTTCCACCTCCCAGTGATGTCGCCCAGAGGAGAAACCACAGGATGCCAGAACGCGGGTGTTGGTATCAAAGCGGCGAGGATGGTTAGGCAAGTCCTGGGCGCGCTGTCCTAGACGTACGCTCTTTAGATCCAGGGACAAGATGAGACGGGGGTTGGCTGTGTCTGGATCCAAAGTGAGTTCCACTGAGGAGAGAGAAAAAGGAAGGATGTCTCCACACACACTGCTGCCTCTACAATCAGGGTACATTCCCTTCTTGTCACCTGCCAACACTCCTCCCTCCACATTAGCTACCTAGCTTTCTCCTCTTTTCTTTCTTTCTTCTTTTTCTCTTTCTTCAATTTAACAAATGCGTATTAAAATCTTCAACAGACATTTATTTAAATTTAAGAAATACAGCGGGCCTGATTTGGATCTCAATTTGAGCAGGTCAGGAAATCTGATTTCAAGAATAATTGTGGAGCCTGGATGTAAAGAAAGCCTGAACTTAGGTCTGAGAATGTAATGACTGTAGTTTTTTGGTTTTTTTGTTTGTTTGTTTTTTTAATGCCTGTTAGATACATAAAAGTAGCTTAGTGGGGATCCCCACTATACCCCAGGCTGCACCTGAAAACCAGCACTCAGTGACATCATTTACCCAAGATAACCAGCCACATTCTTAGAACCCTATGATCTGCCCTCCTACCTTCTTGTGCATGTTCCCCACCACACACACACACATAACCCCCAACCCCAGAGGCCCTTTATTGTTTAGATGTCGAGGTAAGAGTGGGTTCATCCAGGATATTGAGATTTCTCTGCCCCAAGCAACCTGAGGCCAACTCATTCCTGCTGCAGACCACCCTCTGCTTATGAACCAAAGGGCTCCACTGCCACCTGAGGGTTCAAAGATGTCAATCATGGATTAGGATGGGGGCAGAGTAACAAACGTCACTGAGGTGGACAGGCACGGATAGAGTCAACCACTTGTAAAGCCCTGAGATACCACCTCTGGCAGGAAGCAGGTTGCCTACATGGTCAGCCTTGTACTCACAGTGGCGATCACACTTCATACCTTTCTCTTCTTTCTCCAGCTCTCCCTGGAGATCCTCTACAGAGACACAAAGCAGAGCCAAAGTGCACAGCGTGGGACACTGCCCGACCAGAAAACCTCCTCTTCTCCCTCACTTACAACTCCAGATACTCCAGATACTCCAGAGGCTGAGTTACACGTATGGAGCCAAGATGGGAACATATGGAAGCGACCCCCCCCAAGTGTTCTAGCTCCCCCTCTCCCTCTATTGTCTAGAACTGGTCTGACCTGACCCCTCCCCCTTTAGCTTCTCCGTGCCCCCAGTATTCTTCTATAGTATCCCCACAGGAAGCAGGATGCCCAATCTGGCTTTACTATGCTCCAACTCCTGTTTCCTCTTCTCAGTTCAAGAAAGACACAGCCTTACATCCCATGACTACCAGGAGCACACCCACCCTTCCACCCAACACTATGCAGCCAGCCCACACCCAGAGCCCCACCTTTGAACTTCTTCAGCAATCCTTTTAAGACGAAACTCTTGAGGGAAACATTCCACACTTTATTCTTCATCTCAGATGAGACTGTGGTTGGCTTGGAGCTGGGCACGCTGCTGCACCTGCAGGACAAGACCCCAGAGAAAGTCCCGAGAACACCAATCCACTCCTACTGCCCTATGGAAATTAGGCCGGTGCTATAGTTTAGATACATGTAATCCTAGAGACCTATGTGTTAAAGGCTTGATTGCCAGCTTGTGTCCCTATTAGAAGATATCCCATCTTTTAGGAGGTGGGGCTTGTGGTAGGGAGTTTACATGATTGGAGAATTGCCTTTGAAGAGAATTTCATCGAGCAGACAATCTTATTCATTCCCCTCCACTCCCTCTTCCCTGTTGCTCCCAGTTGAGAGAAAACAGAAAATCCAACTTTACACAGGGATTCCCACAGCTAGGTAAGTGGGCCTTTGTCTCAGAGGGTACCCAGGGAAGGAAGTAGCAGTTGGGGGTCAGGAGGAGAGAGATGATGTTAGGATAAAAAGAGAAAGCTTGAGGGGAGAGCAAAGCAACGTGGAGTGGAAAGACCCTAGGAACCGTGAAGTTCACTCACTTGCTCAGTGTGCTTTTGAACTCCTGGAAGAAAACATGGAAGAAAATCAAGTCAGCATCATATAACCCCTATTGCCTTGGAGAAAGCATGACACACAGAAAATAAGCCATGCCCCACTAAACACAGGTGACAGTGGCTTCCAGCTGTGGCTGGCTACTGGATGTTATCACAGTGATGATACCTTCAACGCTCCCTCCCTCTCAGATATGCAAAGCCTTTACTGTAAAATCCTCCCTGAGCCTTCTAACAAGACCCAGTGTTTACTGTTAGCATGGTTATCAGCCCACACAAGCTACAACGTCTTGCTGGTGTATTGTTTTGTTTGAGACAGACTCACAGGCTCAGGCTGTTCTCAAAATTTCATTTGGAACAGAGGGTGGTCTTGAACTCCTGATACTTCTACTCCCACTTCCCAGTGCTGGGATCCCAAAGTGAATGCCACCACACTGGGCAGCGCCTCGGTGTCTTTTCTGTCGTTCTGTCTTTCATGCTTGACTCTTTTGTGGCTTGTGAAATCTATCTGAATATGCTGGTGGTCTTTTGTTGTTGTTTGTTCTGGATTTTGTTTGTTTTTCTTGAGACAGGGTCTCGCTATGTATGTAGCTCTGGCTGTCCTGGAATTCACTCTTTGATCTCAAACTCACAGAGCTCTGCCTACCCCTGCTTCCTGCCTGGGGGCTGGGATTAAAGGTGTATACTACCATGCTTGGTCTGGTGACTATTTTTTTTAAGATTTATTTATTATATGTAAGTACACTGTAGCTGTCTTCAGACACACCAGAAGAGGGCATCTGATCTCATTACGGATGGTTGTGAGCCACCATGTGGTTGCTGGGATTTGAACTCAGGACCTTTGGAAGAGCAGTCAGTGCTCTTAACCGCTGAGCCAACTCTCCAGCCCCTGGTGACTTTTTTTTTAATTAATTATTTATAAAAGTGTTTGTGTATGTCTGTACACCATGTGTGCCCATGGAGGCCAGAAGAGGGTGTCAGACTCCCTGAAACTGGAGTTACAGGTTGAAAGGCTCTACAGGCTCCAGCAGGGCTTGCCTTTCCCCCATCCCCTCTCCCTTGTAAACCATAGACTGCATCCCTGAAGCTAAGGTCTGTTCCATAATTGGTCACTTCCTCCTCCTAGAGCTGATCACCAAGGTTCAACTCTCAAAGTTTTGGAACCCAACAATTAAAAAGTCTCTCTTTGGCTATCCTAATTAACATGCCCACTCAAAACAAATCAACTCATCCTAAAAATGGGGTTCCCCCTTTCCCTTTATAAACTGCCAGTTGCCTCAGGCCTTGCCTCCTCTCTATCCAGAGGCAGACGTTTGTCCCTGGGGCAAATATTTCTTCTCCTTCTTCCTTGTTCCTTTACCCTTCTCCCTCACCCTCTGTCTCCTGGCTTTGTCTGTCTCTCATTTCCTGTCCTTTGTCCCTCGGGGGGACAAATGAATCTCCTTTGTGCTGAGAACTTGGTCTTGGTGTGTCCTGTGTGGAACAGTGGTCCTTTCACAGGTGGGTACTGGGGATCAAACAGCCAGTACTGTTAACTGTTGTGCCATCTCTCCAGCCCCAACTATGTTTTTTTTAATAAAATAGAATATCAGAAAACACATTCCAGTGAATTTTAGGTAACTTAGTAAGGACTGTTTTCAGAGACTTTGGACTCAAGTGTGTGTAGACTAGAATAGTGTAAAATAAACTATAATGGCTTATAATCATTAAATTTTATCACATCGTCTCTAGCCTTCCAATCCCAGGAGACTCAGTACCCCTTCCTCTTCTTCCCTTTCTCCCAGGGTCTGGTTGTTCTCCAGCAGTGTTTCCTAACACCTCGGGCAAATGCCTCAAGGCTCTGACTGAGCCAGCGTCACCTGGAGGAAGTCTAGGTCCGGCTTCTGAGCTGTCTCCTGGATCTGGCCGCTGAGTTTGGACAGCTGAGTGATCTCACCCTCCAGCTGGGCCAGGTTCTCATTCTGTTTCTGTGTCACTTCCCGGGACAGCACCTCCAGTCGGCTTAGAAGCCGACCCTCCTGCTCCACCAGGAAGGCCCGCAGCGCTTGGAACTCCGCCCCTACCTTCTCTTTCTCTGCTGCCATCTGCTTCTGTCTCGGGAAGAGATGTGGGCACACGACTTAGAGGGGAAGGCACTTGGGCATGACATTAAGACAGGACTTTAAGACAGGTATCCTCCAGGTCAGGGTTGCTTCCCCAGTGAGACACACCCATGCATGCATACTGTACATTAATAGCCCAACTCTGTAAAAGCCAGAGCCTCAACACATGCTGCTCTCTCCCCTGCCACACACGTTCTCTGGCGTCTCTTAAGACCTGGACTCTTCTATCTTTGACAAGCATCTTCAACTCCTCACAACTACTTCAAGCTGCAATTTCCTTCTGTAAAACATGAGAGAGACAGGGGCAGTGGTGGCCCCAGCCTTTAATCCCAGCACTTGGGAGGCAGAGGCAGGTGGATTTCTGAGGCCAGCCTGGCCTACAGAGTGAGTTCCAGGATAGCCAGGTCTACACAGAAAAACCCCGTCTTGGGAAAAAAAAAAATGAAAGAAAAGAAAAGAAAAGAAAAGAAAAGAAAAGAAAAGAAAAGAAAAGAAAAGAAAAGAAAAGAAAAGAAAAGAAAAGAAAAGAAAATGAGAGAGATAAGTTAGTGTGCTAATTAATTTATCCATAGTGAAGGCTAAATCAAAGGTTGTCTTTCCTTTCTCTATATATTCATTTAGTCACCTTTCACCCTATTTTTATTTTATTTTAGAGATGAATTTTCATGGTGTAGTCTTGGCTGGTCTGGAGGTTTCACTGTAGACCAGGATAGCCTTGAACTCACAGATACCTGCCTACCTCCTCAGTGCTGGGATTAAAGGTGTGTGTCCCTGTGCCTGGTCCATCCTTGTTTTTTATTGTTTGTTTGTTTTTCAAGACGGGTATCTCTGTGTAGCCCTGACTGTTCTGAAACTGTCTCTGTAGAACAGCCTGGCCTTGCACTCACAGATCCACCTGCCTCTGCCTCTGCCTCTCGAGTGCTGGGATTAAAGGAAGCGTAACTAAACCCAGATTTTTTTTTCTTTCTCTCTTTTTAAGGCGCTATTTTGGCTTCAATTCTGATGGAAAGGTGGCACAGCCTTTTGGTGAGTCATTAAGCTAGCAAGGCTGTCTGACACAGTTCCAGCAAAGCTTAGCTGAGCACTGCAGTTGCTGACGATCTCTCTGTCTCTCCGTTTAGGGGCTGGGGCTCTACACACTGCATTCTTAGGGACTTTCTGCATTAGGACTCACTTTATGTGTATTCCCAAGAAAATTATACCTGAATCTTTTAAGGAAAGTTCTAAACACAATATTAACTAGCTGCTATTTGAAAGTCTTCCTTATGCCCTGAAGATCATTAAACACAGATATGCACATAGCTAGAAATTTCTTTATAAGGCCATGTATTACTCCAGGAATCTTTCTGTGGTATCCACCCCTAAGCAAATTCAAACAGTATACTTGGTGCAGAGTAAAAAGAGACCATTGATAAACTGACTGGCCAGGAGAATAGGTTACAGATCTGAGGCCTCTTTTTTCAACACGTTTAGAACTCTCTGGAACTGTAAAGATAGGGGGTCATACATGGAATAGCCATGGAAGAATTGAACTCAGTAAACGAGATAGACAGACTACAATATAGGTTCCCTGCTTTATAGGGTAGATGATGAAACAACACAGTAAAAGCTGCTAAATATTAGTATTTGCTACCCAGAAAAAGACCTGTCCAGACTTTTTCTGTTTGTCTGGAGTGTTTTAAAACTGCAAACACTGCCAGCCTGAAAGAAGACCATTGTATTATAATCACGTTTGCTTTGGAGGAGACGTTCTTTAGATTCTTTAAATTGGAGTTACAGGGCTGATAATAAAAAATAAAATCTGTCCTTTTTGTACTTTCTAATTGTGAGTGGCCTTGTAACATCAAACATGTGATGAAAAATCAAAACACATAATTTGTACTTCTCAGATAATCATTGATCTGTCTCTGTGAGACGTGTATAAATAAAGAGGCACCTGGTTACTAATCACTCAGAGGAGCGGACGCAGTCTGATTGCTAGTCAGTCAGTCAGAGCTGCAAGGGTCCACTGCACCTGTCTCACTTCTCCTTTGCACCTTGGCTCCTCTCCTGGGACACCCTGACTACAAGCAGAAATGTAAACTCAAAACACAGAATTCCAGAGGTGCAAGGAGAGAAGAAGAAAGCTTCCTGTTAGCAGAGGTGCAGCACAGCCGCTCGCGCAGCACCGAGTGAATGCGCTGTGCAGACTCGACGTTCTAGTCTTTGAATTATCACATTCAGGGCCTCTCGTGTCTAGATGCACTCCTTTACCTACTTGGTTTATATAAACACACTTGCATAGCAAAACTCCAATATAGCAAACAAGGACTCTCATGGCTATCAACAAGTAAGGACCCTGTCCTCACAGGGCAAGCTCAGGTATGGAAGCTCCTTTCCCAGGCTATTACAGAGGAAGGAAGGTGGGAAGAAGAGAGATTGTGAGAAAAGTAAAGTCAGGAGCCCTGGGCTCAGATCATGGGTCTCAAGGCTTCCCACAGTATACCTGCCCCATTTCCATTGAATAGAAACACACATTAAATAGCAGCAGCCACAGCTGCGGCCAAAGATACTTTTGTTCACTCACCCTGACCCAATGAGGTCAGCACACTTCTTACTCCATTTTAGGGCGAGGAAACCCATCCTCATACCTATTAGGCTACGGTTCTAAGGCAGGGTGGTCTGAATTCAAAGTCTGCACTTCTGCTAACTCTATAGCATGGACTCCCAAGGGAACAACCCAAGCAAAAGTGTTTCTCAGAGCAGCTCTCTTGTCTGTGCCTGGTGGTGAGGCTCTGTAATTATAGCACCCAGGAGCATGAGGCTCTGCAAAGACACTGCCAGCCTGGACTACATAGCAAGTGCCAGGCCAACCTGAGCTACATAATGAGACACTGTTGGGTACAAGCAAAGCAACAATGGTTCCTCAAAACACAGTGCCTGTTCCTAAGCACAAAACAAAACAAAACAAAACCCGGATGAATCTGTTGGACTGCAAAGCTTACATTCTATGTCAGTTGACAATGACGGAACGCGTAGGGAAAGTCCCCAATCTCCAAATTCTGATTGGTGAGAATTGTAACTGTAACTTGGCACAGGCGCTTGCAGGTTTTATGCTTATAAACCCAGCTTCAGCCCCTTGCCTGGCGTCCCTGATCCAGCAGTGACCCGACTTGTGGCATAAATGATAAAAGGCTTTGCTGTTTCACCAGCCCACTGGCGTACTCTCTCTCTCTTTCCTCCTGGCACACAAGACACCGGGTAACAACACCACCTTTAAAAACTGGAGGTGGGAGAGAGGAAGGAAGGGAACAGGGCAGTGAAAACCCTGAGAACATACTCTCTCTGTCTTGCCCTCCGCCTTGTTTTGGCTCAGTAAGAAAGGTCTCATGAAGTGCGGAGCAGCTAAGGGCACCATCCTTTTAGGCTTTCTACCCTCCAGAACTGTAAACTAAATAACTGTTCATTGTTGTTGTTGTTGTCTATATAATCCTGGCTGTCCTGGAATTCACTATGAAGACCAGGCTGGCCTCAAACTCATGGATAACCGTCAGCTTCAGTCTCCCAAGCACTGGAACTCAGTGGTGAGCTGCCATACCCAGCTAAACTCTAAATTCTATTCTTTATTTTTATTTTTTGGTTTCTTTTTACAGCCTTGGCTCTCTGTCCAAGCTGGCCTCGAACTCACAGAGATCTGCCTGCCTCTGCTTAGGCCACCACCAACCACCAGGCCTATATTCCTTAAAAAGCACACACTTGATGATATATTGTGACTAACAGCCCAAGAAAACTGTAAACAGAAGTGTCCCAATCTTGCCATTGTCAACACTTGGGGCCAGATAATTCCTGGCTCTGAGGGTTTCCCTCTGCATTCTGGGATATCTAACACACCTAAGACCCCTGCCACTAAATGCAAGTGACACTCTGGCACATCAACCCCAGTAGAATCTGTGTCACAAGTTCCACAGACTGATATGAAGACTTCAAAAGAAAGAGGCCTCCTGGGACCGGGTGTGGAACTCTTGCTCAGAACAACATACTGAGCAATTTATCTGTTTTTTTTTTCTCTTATTCCGTTTCTTATTTACGACATGTTCCTGGTAGCCGAGGCCACAATCTTAATCGAGAATAATTGGTAAGAAGCCATCTCTTGAGATGGGGGTCATTAACATGACCTTATCCCTGGAGAAACCAACTCTTTATAAATTATTTACAAAATTATATAATAGTGTTATGATAGATTAAAAACTTTCCCAACAATAAAGTTTCATATGGCTACATGTGTGTCATCAGGTAGGCTTTGATATATGGTAAGGAAAGCCTTAAATAAAAAGAATTAACATAGTTTAAATTCACCCATTGAAGATTTATAAAAACAATCAGGCATTAGATGTTAAACAATAATTGACCATAAAGATTTATTAACCTGCTCTTGGAAATAGGCCTCTAGCCTTGGATGACTGCCCCACTGAATGCACCCTTTCAGAGTTGTAACGCTTGGATGATCTCTATTAATCATGATGTCACCTGTTCTGTTTGTGATTCACTGAGTACATCTTTCCTGAGTTGTGATGTTTGCTTGATTTTTGTGCTTTACTATGCCAAATGATAATGATGGTATTTGTGATTGCTTCACTCACTGAACACATCTTCTAGGAGCTATAATATATATATTTTTTTAATGTATGAAAACTTCTGCTTGAGAGTTGCAAAATACACTCAGATTCTAACTGCCTCTGTGTTTGTTTTTTGTTCATCACTGCCGAATCCTTACCCACTTAGCTTTCGAGAATCCTCATTCCAGGGACCCCCATATCCAGCTGGGGTGGTCAGTGGCAACACTCACAGTGCTGGCAACTAAAAAGCCTCTAGCAGTACTGGGTGACCTCTGGGGTAAGGGCATCTTTCGGGTGAAAGTACTCTCCCCTTCCTATCCGCCCCCTTCCAGCCCATACTGTAGGTACAACTGTAAAAACCGTGTTGAGTAGGACAACAGAGGGAGGCTCACCTGTTGCTGTATGGCAAGCAGAACGAGGACTGTATGGCTCAGCGGTAGAGCACTGACTTGGCTGTGAAGGCCCTGCTTTGGATAGGTTAGGGGAGGGTTTGGCAAAGGACAGAGATGGCATGTGCTAAACAATGTCCTGGGGAGGAGAGTCAGAGACTTCGATGTTACCCAGGCCATAGAGAATGTCCTCTTCATCACAGGTGCAAACCAAAGAGGTGGAACAAAGGTCTGGATGGGTGAACTCTGCTTTAGGAAATGAATGGTCAGATGTAAAAGTCTGGGATGTCCAATAGCTACAGATATAAAAGCAGTTAAGGATAAGGGGAGGGCCAGGCATGGTGGCACACAGCTTCAATCCAGCACTAAGGAGGCAGAAGCAGGTGGATCTCTGTAGGTCTGAGGCCAGCCTGGTCTATGTAGCAAGTTTCAGGGTAGCCTGGGCTATAGAGAGATACCTTGTCTCAAACAAAACAGAACAATAATAGCAACCACATAGGGCCCAGAAAGGAGCCTGCGTATCTGAGTTTCATGGGCTTCCCTTCCTAACCTAAGGGCTTAGGGCTGGTGAAATAAATATCTCAACAGGTAAAGCTGTTTGGCTCATAAGCCTGGCAACCCCAGTTCAATCCCTAGAATTTACCTTAAGGTAGAAGACAGGAACTGACACAAAGTTGCCCTCTGACCTTTACAGGCAGACAGTAGCCCATGCACCCAACTATAGAAACACAAATAAATAGATAGGTAAATAGATAATTTTTTAAAGCATAAGAGGGTCCCTCCAGGCCTCCCCTCTGATCCCAGTTTCATAAACAAATGACCTTGCCTTAAAAGGCACTCGTGGTTCCTCCTTTCATTCTCAGGCACCTTTGAGCCAAGAACTGAATTTGTGAGGTAGAAAATGATAGTGACTCGTGTTTGTCCATAGTAACCAAAACAAGTCCCCAAGCCACAGTGCTCTGCCAGGAACAGCTCTGATCCCTCCTCAGCATCAGCACAAAGCGCTTCTCTGTGCAGTTTTGCTATCCTGGAACTCACGCTGAAGACCAGGCTGGCCTCGAACTCACAGTGATCTGCCGGCCTTGACTCAATGTGCTGGGATTAAAGGAATGTGCCCCCACTGCCCAGCCAGAAACCTCTAATTCTTAAATTAAAGCTCAGAAAACAAAACGTTTTCCTCACTGTTTTTTTTCCTCCTGTGGCAGAGCATGCCTCAGGCATGTGTGGCTCCTCACCGTATGTTCCTACTTAATATGACGTGTTTCTGTGAAGAAATGCTAATGCATTCAAATTACAAGATGCTGCTACAGGTCCTAACTGGTTTGTTACGAATGACTGTGCACCCTAAAGATGAATTGAACAGCTCTAGTTTATATTATAAATTATATAGTCAACCTCTGTAATGTATACCATATTGTCTTTCTGAAATCCACCCTACTGTTTCAACCATATTCTCTCTCTCTCTCTCTCTCTCTCTCTCTCTCTCTCTCTGCCTTGGTCATCCACAACCCTATGCTTCTCACACTTGGACTCACTAGAAGCTCCTTGCTCTCCCTCTCCTCTGTTGACCGGAACGCTTCATAGTCTTCCAGTACCTTCTTCAAGGCCCTCAGCCTGGAATCCAGCAACTCCTGTGGTAGAAGGAAGACACGTGGTCAGAAAATTCTGGATACCCTCTCGTGTACTTTCCTAGAACCATCCAGGAGAAAGCCAAGATTCTGCTCTCAGGAGCAGGAGACTGGATAGATACCATCTCTGGCTGTGGGGTGAACAGAGACTTGCAGACTAAGCCTATTGGTGCAGAACAAATGCAGGGGAACTCCAAAGGTCCGGGAGTCTCACTTCCTCAAGGGCATCAATCACGTGGTCTGCGCTGAGAATCGAGACTCCCACCTTGGTTCGGTCTATCTTATCTTCAGCTCTCCTCTCATCCTGTAAGAAGGCTGGAGCACAACAGGGCAGCAGAGACTGGGAGCTGCACACGCCTCTTGTGCCGCAGCCTATCGAGGGACAGACTGAAAGGGAAGATGCCCAGAACCAATGGGCTTCACAGCCCTTCAGACAGACCACCTAACCCAGGACGCTATTCTGTGTTCTTCCTCTTTGAACTTGGTACTTTGTGTAGTGCCACGCTCCTGGGAACGCAGTAGGAGTGTGGCAGTGGATATGTGGGCGTGACAAACAGAATTTCTCCTGGGCAGAGTTACATTAGCGGTTGGGGACAGAAAAGATTTCAAGTCCCTGGGGCCATCTTCCAGGCCTCCAGGCATCGGGCTCTGAGGGACGAGAAGAGATGAGGGGAAAACAGTTTTAGAAAGAGAAAAAGGAGACCGGGGCTTTTCTGTAGGACCCTGCCTGCAGTCCGCAAGGAGAGCTGGGAGGGCTGGAGCAGAGCCAGGGCTCCGGGACATCCTGCACCCACCTTGGCCTCCTGCACCGCCTCCTCCAGCGGCAGCACGGCGTGCGAACGGTGCTCGCGGGCGCGGTCGCACACCACGCAAATGGCGCGGCCGTCGTCTTGGCAGTAGAGCTTAAGTTGCTCTCCGTGTTGGGAGCACCGCGCAGCCGCCGCCCGGGCAGGCACCGCTGGAGTCCCGCGCTCCCCGGGGGCGGTGGGGGGCAGGCTGAAGCGCCGAAGGAGCGAGGCCACCGCGGCCAGCTGTCGATTGGGTCGCAGCTGGCTGGGGCGCGCGGGCTCGCGGCACTGAGGACAGGGCAGTGGGCAGGGCAGCGTGCGGGTCGCCGTGCCGGTCCCAGCTCCGGGACGCTCCCAGCAGCGCATAATACAGGCTCGGCAGAAGCTGTGGCCGCATTCGACTGACACCGGCTCCCGGAAAAACTCTAGGCAGATGGAGCACGTCGCCTCGCCTTGGAGCTCTGCCGCTAGGGCCAGCGCCTCGGCTCCTGCGTTCGGCCCGGTCCGCGGCCCCACAGTCGCCATCCGTGTCCTTAGTACATTCGAGTCTTGTGGCTTTGGGGAGGTCCCTGGATGCTACTGTCCAAGCTGGGCTGAGCTCCGAGTACCCACTGGGCGAGGAGGGGCGGGGCCGGCAGCGGGCAAGCTGAGACGTGAGCCGAGGGTGCACCCAGCTGAGAATGGAGGCAGGTGCTGCCCTTTCTCTGGGTTCCCAAAGCCACCACCCTAGCCCCGATCTCCCTTTTGTCGACCCCCCTTCCACCGCCTTTCTAGGCCGCCCAGTATGGCCCAGTCAGCAGTAGGGAACTGTCGGGGACAGGTGAGCGCGCAAGGCCAGCTGGGCTCCACTCCCAGTAGCTGACCTAGGCTGACCCTGCCCTACAGGGGCAAAGGCCTGGCTCCCGGGGCAAGGTGTCTGGTTCCCCGCATACCGACTCATCCTGGCACTGCGCTGAGCTAAACTTAGGGTCTGGAATTTGGCTCTACCTCCTCATCCCAAGCGTGGCCTTTTGTCCACTTTTGTAACTACATCATCTCTTACAGTTATCCCTTTAATTTTGAACAAGTAATACAGCCATTTACCCTCATTTCATTCAGAATCCACACCTACCCCAAATCCCTCTGTCTCTCCCCAGCTGGTATACAGCTGGGTTCCAGGGACCGTTTTGTTTTTGTTTTTGGAGTAGTTTTTCTATCCTTTCATTCTGGAGGCCACTTGGGTCAAGCTTCTTTCTCTGCCTCTCTCAAAACCTCTCTTGTCAATGTCTCTATCCACTCGCCCAATTCTAACCGAGAGTTGCAAACCTCACCTCTCTGGTGTGTCTGTCCTTCCTCACAGCATTTTCTCCTCGCCACTCGGGATGCTACCACCTCCATTTCTCTCCGGTCTATGACCTCCTACTTTCTTCTTGGGTTCTAGAGTCCCCCACTCGGCTCCTTGCCCTGGTTCAATCCCCCGGCCTCAGTCACCACACTCTACAATCGCTTCCATTTTTAAAAAATTTTTTTAACTTTAGAGAACCCTTTCAGAGCCCATGTCTCCACAGTATCCATCAGAGCCCTCTGCTCAAACCCCACCAGTGAGTGGCTGCTAACTCCCAGGAAAGAAGTTGAAGTCTTCATAATAACCTCAAGGCTCTTGCTTGACTCTCCTCTTCCACCATGGGACGTTTTAAATTTTCTGCAAACTCACCTACAATTATTTTGAAGATAAGGAACATTATTAGGTCAGTTGAAGAAACAAGTGAATCCCTGGACTAAAGAATGGCCACCGGTTTCAGGCACAGGACAACTGATGGTGAGCTAAGGCTCTTCTGGTTCACCAAGAACTCAGAGTCATGACATCGAGGACCTTCGGTGATGTGTTATTTGCTGGGCCTGGTGGCACAGACCTGTAAATCACAGCGTTAAAGGGCACGGGGTCAGGAGTTCAAGGTCATCCCTTGTCATAGCCATCCCATCCCCCATGGTCAGCTTGGGTTATATGAAACCCAGCTTCAAAAAAAAAAAAAAAAAAAAGTTTTTTTCTGTGGAACTCTCAAGTATCTCGCTTATGCCTTTGCAGTTTTTATTTTAACTTGGTCACTTTTTCTATCCAAATCTCTCATTCACATACAATATGTAATCCAGTGTGGCAAAGATCTCTTGAGTATACAGCAGAGCACCTGACTCACGGGGACACCATATTGAAGCAGTTTGATTAGTTTATGGTTGGCCTGCGACTGTCACCCAGACACACAACTAGCTCTTTACCAGCCTCGGATTCCAACGAGCCAGTCCCTGGGCTCATCTCGCTGATCTGTCTTCTGGCCAAAATCTGTACAGTGTGATACCCGGCGTCTCCAGGCCTCCTCTCAAGTGCTACTTTATCCATGAAGCCTACAGACCATCACACACAGATTTTGTTACAGGGCCACAGACATAATAGGCCCTGAGATCTTAGCACAACTGACTCCATGATGGAAGTGCCATTACAGGCTGTCACACTCAGCGTTTAGACAGCACCACCTGCCAAAAACCTAATCCATCTAAAGCAAAGACCTACTCCATCCAAGTCTGCATCGCTCTGAGGAAAATCTCTAAATGTACTAACCTTGCTTCTATAGATCTGCTTCTGGCCAACCGTTCTGGTTAACTGAAGAATGTCAACTCAGACCATGCTTGTGTATTTAAAAGCTCACCCTGAGAAGGGCTCGGGGCTACACTGGGATCCTGTAAAGCCAGTGTAGTAGTCAGATGACAAATAAAGACGTTCTATTGGCTTCTACCCATGTCTGAGCAGGAGTCTATGGTGAATACCTTACAACAATTTACGATTGGCGGTGGGGGTAGGGATTGGAGATGGTTCAGTGGGTAAGTACAGAAAGGATCCAGGTTCTCAGAACCTGTTTACAACTGTAACTAGAGTTACAGAGGATGGAGTGACTTCTGACCTCCTTAGGCACTCATAGTACACATACATACATGCTGGCAAAACACTCATTACATAAGATGAATAAACCTTTATTAACAACAACAACAACATCGAGCACTGGAAAACCTGCCCACCTCCTATGCACTTACTCCATTTAGAGCACTTAACTTCATTATTTCGTTTAAACATTTTATATTTTACTACATTATCTTGCATTTAAAACAAAAAGCAAACGTATCTTTCTTTTTCGGGTCACGGTTCTATTTTGTCCTAAGTGCCTGATGAGTAAGTCTCTCTCAATTTTTCCAACCCTCTTCTCAGTTTCTACTCCCGAATCTGTCTGCCCTCGGGTATCTCTAGGGGGATGACCAACTTTGTTAGTGAGGATCGGAGGAATACTCCGGACAGCCAATGACTGGTTGTGATTTCTTTCTTTTTTTTTTTTTTTTTCCATTTTTTTATTAGGTATTTAGCTCATTTACATTTCCAATGCTATACCAAAAGTCCCCCATACCCCCCCCCCCCCCCACTCCCCTACCCACCCACTCCCCCTGGTTGTGATTTCTAAACAGCTATATTCAAGCTGCTGTTAGGAGCCAAGCGGCACACTATGCAATCACTAGGGCATTTCTGAGCTTGCTATAACAGTGAGTGGGGATGTAGCTCAGTGGTAGAGCGCATGCTTTGCATGTATGAGGCCCCGGGTTCGATCCCCGGCATCTCCAAACGGCTACCGCTTACCTTTTAGCATAGTCTTTTTTTTTTTTTGACATTCTAAATTTACAAACAGCCAAGAGCTGCAGAAACCCGCCTCCTCCCACCCCAAAAGAAAAGGATTGAGCCGACGCGGTTTATTAGGAAGAGCTTCGCTTCTCCCAGCTACGGACTACTCACGACAAAATTTGAGGGTAAGCAATCTAGTGAGATCTTAGGACCTGTGTATTTTCTTCTCAGCTCTGTGAGCTTCGCGGTGGAAGGAGCGAGGGGAAAACAAAAAATCTCACTCACACAATCCCTGGTGTTGGTAGAAAAAAGTAAACAGAAAATGAAAGGAAGTAAGGGGGATGATCTGGTGCCAACGGCTGGATTTTTACATTTCTGAGTTTTGGGAATTCTATCAAATTCTGGTTACAGCCTCAAATGTAGGACTGACTTTTTTTCAAACATAGAGTTGGCAAAATAAAACTGCGTTTCACACAGCGCCCGGCTAGCTCAGTCGGTAGAGCATGAGACTCTTAATCTCAGGGTCGTGGGTTCGAGCCCCACGTTGGGCGCATGGTAACTTTTTAGCCCAAGACAAAAACAAAACAGCAGTGTGTGCTCTCCAAATTCGTACTTTACAAGACGTTCTCTACAAAATACAAATGAAAGAAAGACCTTCCCGAAACTTAAAAGGAAAAGTAATTAGTAATGGTCACTCTCACAGTTGTAATGCTACCTCTTCAGTACCAACCTTGTGGTAAGGTATACTTGATATCTATCATTTTAACAAATATTTTCCTTTTAAAATTTAAACCCTGGGCTTTGCGTACGGTAAGAACTCTACCACCGAGTTACACCTCCAATCTTTATTTTAAGCATGTTAACTGTACATGTAGCATTAACTACATTCACAGTGCTGTACCGCTTTCACTATCGTTCATCTCTAGGCGGAGCAGAGCCACCTCCTCTTCCTCTTCCTCCTCCTCCTCCTCCTCCTCCTCCACCTCCTTTCCCCCTCTTCTTCCTCCCCCTTCCTCCTCTTCCCCCATCGCCTCCTTTTTTTAAAAAATATTTTTCTTTTATTTATTTATTTATTTATTTATTTATTTATTTATTTATTTTGGTATTTCAGAGTTTCTCTGTGGAGTCCTGGCTGTCCTGGAACTCACTGTGTAGACCAGGCTGGCCTAAGAACTCAGAGACCTGCCTGCCGGCTTGCACTACAATGCCTGGCCCATTGGTCCCTTTTCATCTGTCCAGACAAAACTGTTTATCAAACACTAACCTGACAACCATCTTTACTCAACCCCTGAAAACGCCATTCTACTGTTTTTTAATTCTATTATTTTTCCTGGAGCCATCAAAATCCTTCAAGTGTGAGCTTGGAATCTTCCTGCGAGTGTCCGTGTGCGAGGGGTGTGTGTTGTGTGTGCTGTGTGTATTGTGTGTAGGGCTCCATTTAAGGCAGTCTCATGTAGCCTAAGCTAGCCTATACCCTATTTAAGGCAGTCTCATGTAGCCTAAGCTAGCCTATACCCTATGTAGGTCAGCACTATGCTGCCAGCTATTCTGCCTTTTAACAGCCACACAACAGGTCATCTTATAGGTTCTTTCATGTTGTATATAGTATGTATTAAATTTCCTGTCCATCAAGGTCAAATAACATTCCATTATGTGTATATACCAAAGTTTCTTTATTCATCCATTTATTTTGGGTTATTTGAATTCCTTCCACTTTTTGTCTTGGGAGGGACTGGGGAAGGATGATCAATTTAGAAATGGGAATGTAGCTGGATGGTGGTGGCGCACACCTTTAATGCCAGCACTCGGGAGGCAGAGGCAGGCGGATTTCTGAGCTTGAGGCCAGCCTGGTCTACAAAGTGAGTTCCAGGACAGCCAGGGCTACACAGAGAAACCCTGTCTCGAAAACAAACAAACAAACAAACAAACAAACAAACAAACAAACAAAAAAACCAAAAAAAAAAAAAAAAAAGAAAGAAAGAAAGAAAAAAAGAAAAGAAAAGAAAAGGGAATGTTCCCCATTTCTACAAATTACAATTAAATATGAACCCTGTTTGGCAAATCTCAGTTCTGGAAATTAATCCCACAGTTGCATCTTAAAGAAAAGACTGCTAGCAATGAAAGCACATGTAAGTGGTTTGTCAAATTATGATTCCCTACCGTAGAGTATCACACAGTTGCCATATCAACTATCCACTTGAACAGTTTTTATTTAAAAGCGTTACTGTAGGGCCAGAAGAGATGGATGTCTCAGTGATTAAAAATACTTGCTGTGTGCTTATAGAAAACCTGAGGGCTCCCAATGGAGGAACGGGCTCCCAATGGAGGAGCTAGAGAAAGTAGCCAAGGAGCTAAAGGGATCTGCAACCCTATATGTGGAACAACATTATGAACTAACCAGTACCCCGGAGCTCTTGACTCTAGCTGCATATGTATCAAAAGATGGCCTAGTCGGCCATCACTGGAAAGAGAGGCCCAATGGACATGCAAACTTTATATGCCCCAGTACAGGGGAACGCCAGGGCCAAAAAGGGGGAGTGGGTGGGTAGGGGAGTGGGGGTGGGTGGGTATGGGGGACTTTTGGTATAGCATTGGAAATGTGAATGAGCTAAATACCTAATAAAAAATGGAAAAAAAAAAAGAAAACCTGAGTTTGGGGGGACATAATGTCTGCACACCATTAATTCCAGTACTTGGGCGGTAGACCCAGGTGGGTCTCTGTGAGTTTGAGGCCAGCCTGATCTATACAGTTAGACCTTGTTGGGGGGTCAGGGTGCAAACCAACCAAACAAACAAAAGCTCATATATGGTTCTAAGTACCCACATTCTATCAGCTCACAGCCATCTCTAATTGGAGTTTCAGAGGATTTGATGCCCTCTTATGACTTTTAAGAGCACCAGGCACACATGTAGATGCAGGCACAGTCATACATATGTAGTAACAACAAAATCTTTAAAAACAGCCTAGTTAGGCTGGGAGTGGTGGCACATGCCTTTAATCCCAGCACTTGGGAGGCAGAGGCAGGTGAATTTCTGAGTTCGAGGCCAGCCTGGTCTACAGAGTGAGTTCCAGGACAGCCAGGGCTACACAAAGAAACCCTGTCTCGAACAAAACAGACAAAACAAACAAACAAACAAACAAAAAAGCCTAGTTGGGTTGGTTGGATATAGAAAATGATCACCAGATTTTGCACATTTGTGGCTATCATCTAACTAATCTAAAATTACCTCCACATTTTTTTTCAACCCTCACTGATTTGTTCGTTTGTTTTGTTTAGCTTGAGAGGACTGTTCTCCCACGGTCTGCATTGGGACTTAATGATTCTCAAGTGCTCACATTATTATTGCGTTGTTGTGTCACATCCGTGCAAGGGTACAAGCCTCCCAGACACAAGATCAGTGTCAGTCACATGCCACTGTTCTGAGGAACTCGTGACGTAGACAAGGAAGATGCCAAAATGTCAAGATGAACAGCCTAATTCTACAAGAGTGACTGGGACAGGAAGCGTGGCCCAAAGCCGTCCCAGAATAACTGGATCCTCCACTGTATGTCAGGAAAAACAAGTCAGATTAAAATCACTGGGTATTTTGGGAAACCCTCCTAATTTACCACTATTGCTGATGATAGTTTCCAAAGGGTGGAGTTCATAAATAAGAAAAGAGTACCTACCTTCTTTGTGAATATTTTGTGAACTTTAATTTATGATAGTTGAAAATATTAATACTCAGTTGTCTTAAGATTTTGAAATTCTACTTTGCAAATATTGTTAATTTTCTCTAAAGTTACTGTAGCAATTTTTGAAACAGGAACAATCCATTTGGCCGGCACTTTGGTTAATTACAGCTGTCAAATGGCCTAACCCTGAACATCTAAGAAGCAGTGGCAGTGACATTCATTCCTTTGCACATTTCAAGCTGCAGTTATGACGTTAGCACTTCTGAACTTTCACATTCCAATGAGAAGATAAGGCCCTGAGAAGCTAACTAGGCCACAGGTGGAAGTGAAGAGTCAGGCTGCTTTAACCACTAGTCCATGTGCTTAGACACAGGGCTTAGAAATTCTGGGTGTATTTCTTCTTTGTGATTCCCTGGATAAATAGAAATATGCATCTTTATAAATCCTGTGCTGACATCATGTGTTGATTAGCCTGGGAGTCCCCTGAGACAGCACATCCAGTGTCCTCCTGTCATCTTTCTATCCAAGCATTTAGGAATGATGTAGCTGAAGTCACCAGAATCCAGATCCAAAGACGTATAGGTATAACCTTTTCTCTCCCGGCCGCCCCTCCACAGGCACCTCCAATCTCTCTCTGCCTATGGAAGCATCCAGCTGGTTCTTCCAAGGCTCTGAACCCTCTCTGTTTCTTCAGTGGAGGCCTCAGGTCTTCTGGATGATGGCTCACTCTTCCTTTCCCTGACTTAGCTACTGTCACATCTTTTGACCTGTCTTTCCCTGACCACCCCACTGTTTACACCACCCTGTCAAACCACTGTTGTTGTTATACTCTCTGACATTATTTCTATATCTGTTCACTTGTTTACTATTTAAATAGCCCATCAGAAGGTGAACTTCAGAGAGGCGGGGGCTCTGTCTGTCTTGAAAGGCTGTGTTTCCATCACAGCAACAGAAGCAAAGGGTGGGACAGTGCCATGGCACAGGTTTATTGCAAGGCGCAATGTACCAATGTATGTCTAGCATCGGGAACACTAGTAAACCCACACTAAGGGCTCAGTACTTTAATTTGCAGCTATCAGTATTAACCTCTAAATCCGTAAGCATGAACACAAATCAAAAGGAACACAAGCATGAACCAATCAAAAGGAGATGGTGGCCATGGTGGCCAATGAAGGACTAGGGGACAGTGGCCCAGGAGTGTGAAATGGGGGGGGGGAGGGTAGAGATAAAAGAGGAATGCTAGAAGACTGAAACCTGTTGAAGCAGAGTGATGCACGGTCTAGGTTTCAATGTATATCATCATCCCCTCCTCCTCCTCCTCCTCCTTCTCCTCCTCCTCCTCCTCCTCTTTCTTTTGCCATTGTCCTGGAGCTCTCTATGTAGACCAGGCTGGCCTCAAACACAGAGCTCTTCCTGCCTCTGCCTCCCAAGGGCTGGGATTAAAGAGTGGGCAACCTCTCCTAGCCTCCACTCCAAATTTTCCAGCTGAAATTTTTGTTTGTCCATTGGTAGCACATGACTTTAATCCCAGCTCTTGAGAGGCAGAGGCAGGTAGACTTCAGAGTTTGAGGCCAGTCTGGTCTACAGAGTGAGCTCCAGGACAGCCAGAGAAACCCTGTCTAGAAAAATTTTAAAAAAGGAAAAAAAGAAGCAAGTTGGGAAGGAAAGAATTTATTCAGCTGACACTTCCACATTGCTGTTCATCACCACTGAAACCCCAAAAGGTTAGGACGCAGGAGCTGATGCAGAAGCCATGGAGGGCTGTTACTGACTTGCTTCCCCTAGCTTGTTCAGACTACTCTTATAGAACCCCACCCACAATGGGCTGGGCCCTCCCTGCCTCGATCACTAATTGAGAAAATGCCTTACAGCTGGAGAATGGAGGCATTTCCTCACCTGTGATAACTCCAGCTTGTGTCAAGTTTATACACAAAACCAGCCAGTACACATGGCTATACAGAGAAACCCTATATTCAAAAAAAGAGAAAGAAAGAGAGAAAGAAAGAAAGAAAGAAAGAAAGAAAGAGAGAAAGAAAGAAAAGGAAAAGAAAGAGAGAAAGAAAAAGAATTAACAATATTCAAAAGAGAAAATTATAACTTTTGAGTGTCCATTAAAATTTTATGTAGACAGTTTTGTACAGAGTTTGTTGAGGTTTATTTGAAAAACAAAACAAAATAGAAACTCCTAGTGAAACAAGACAATCACACAATTCTTTGAGTTCAAGACTGTGAGACTTAGAGCGTTTCTCCCTGAAAGGTAAAGCCCCTGAACGTTCCCCAAGCTTGTTTTCCCCATCTCTAAAAATACAGCCAGAAAGAAGCTCTTTGTTCTCTATAGCCAGCAAAAGGCCTTTTTGTTTCTGAGCCTTACAGCCAGAGATGCGATAATTGTAATTTTACCAAGGACATCCGGCAGAGAAGAACTCTCCTCCCAACTCCTCTCAACTCCTCCCAATTCCTCAGCTAGCTGTTACCGCTGGGGGTAGAACTCCCCTGCCCTGCACCGGCTCTGAGGAGTTCTTCCTCAGCTAGCTGATAATAAAACCTCTTGCAGTTTGCATCAGGTATGGTTTTCTCTCAAGTCATTGGGGTGCCGGCCAGCTCACCACAGGACTTGAGGGGGTCTTACAAGACCAGCCTGAACAACATAGTGAGTCTTAAACAGAGAGGGCTGGAGTGATGGCTCAGTGGTTAAGAGCACTGGCTGAGGACCGGAGTTTGGTTCCTATCACTCACACAAAGGGCTAGCAGTCATCTGATAGCCTCTCCTGGACTCCTCCACATCTCTCACGCATGCATGTGGTGCGTTTGTGTACACACAGGCAAACATTCAGATATGTAAAATAAAATAAATCTTTAAAAAGCAAATAAACAACCCCCTCCCCACACACACAGAGGGGGTAAATGTGTTGCAAGGTGTGTTTTTAATCTTTTCCAGTCCTTTGGGATGAAAAGGAGAGACTCACAAATGCTGGGGAAGCACCTTTATGCCACATTAGCTCCACAAGTTGTCACTAAATAGGCTTTCCCAGGTCATTGTGGGTCCTTTCAGCTGTTTCTCTAAGGTAATTCTACGTGGAGATGTTGCGTGGGGAGCCCTCAGCTCCACACACTGCCTAGATGTTTTTGTTTGGTTTGGTTTGGTTTTTGAAACAGTTTCTTTGTGTAGCCCTGGCTATCCTGGAAAGAGGTTGCTTTGTAGATCTGACTGATCTGGAACTCAGGGATCCGCCTGTCTCTGCCCCTGGGTGGTGAGATTAAAGGTGTGCACCACCCATGTGTATTTATGATTTTTACACTTCAGTGAAAACACACAAAAACTCAACCTCCTTAAACATTACCCTGCAACAGAGGACAGAGAAAATTACAGAGAAGCCAAAGCATAAGTGACTGCCTGGCAACAAGAGTGCTTTCAGATTGCCAGGGCTAAAGCGACAAAGGGCACAGTGTGATAGAGTACAGGCTGATGTAAACTGCTAAAATTTAAATATCAAAAAAGAGGGAATTTTTTCCCCCAATTTTTTTTTACTCACTTTACATCCCGATCACATGTCCCATCCAGTCCTCTCTTCTCAGCCCCACCCTTACAAATCCCCCCATTACCTCCTCCCTTTCTCCTTAGAAAAGGGGATTCCCCCACCCCCGTCGTGTACCACCCCTCCCTGGGACATCTAGTCCCAGCAGGAGTCTGAACATCCTGGCCCACTGAGGCTCAACCCCCGCAGTCCAGGTAGGGGGAAGGGGATCAGTATGTTGATTAGGAGGGTTATGAACTTGTAGTGACATCCCTCCTGCTGAGATTATAGGCATACTCCATGCACGCCCAGCTAAATAGATTAGCTGTTTGTTGGACGCCTTCTCCTCTCTTGGGAGTCCTTTCTCACTTTTCCTTAATAATCCTAAACTCACTCTGCTAAAAAAAAAAAGAAAAAAAGAAAAAGTAAAAGAAAGAGTGTAAGAAGGTTATATAGTATTGTCATTTAAAAGACAAATGACTCAAAAGTGACAGCTACCTGTGAGTGCTGTTGGGCATCCCAGCTGATTGATGGTGTTAGCTATGTTTATTTCCTATCTATCAACTTAGTTCCTGTCTCCACATGGAGGATCACTGAAAACTGCCTTATATTAGATAACTGGGTGAGTGATGGGATCTTGAGGTCCCAAAGTTCCAGTGTGAGCTAAATAGGTCAGCTGGAGGGAGAGCTGTGAATATCCTGGCAGTCCAGAGCCCGGGATAAGGGGATGGAGAGACACACTTCTAATAAGCCCAAAAGAAAAAAAGAAAATGTAAGCAGAGGGACTCCTAGATAATTCTCAAAACGAATTTAGGATCTTTTCACTCTTTGCCACACCTTCTCTGGGTTTTTAAGCCTATTCTGGATCCTGGACTTAGTGATGTGTAGTTTCTGGGACAGAGCAGTGACTGAGCAATGAGCACATTGTAGGTGTAGTTTGGAAGAAAGTGTGCTAATGCAGGTGGCCCGAGTAGTTTTGCCACTACTAGGCTGATTTGGACTATGCTGTGCCTGAACTTCGGACGTGTGGATCTTTAAGGAGGACGCCGCTGATTAATTCAGTGGATGTTTTGTGTGACTTTCAAGTGTGACAGTACTGCCGGGAGACAAATTGCCTAGCGCACGAGTTTGGTGTGTGAAGACACTGTGGGAGCAGGTTTCGCTGTGAGGTCCACACAACTGAGGCGATCCCCTGTCGAGGCGTCTAGATGGGGGATCAGACGTCACGACGACTGCGTAGTTGAGCCCTCCTCTCAACTCACTTGTCCCCCAACTGCAGGTAAGGATGACCAAAGACGGAGAGGCTGAAGTCAGGGTAGTTTTGGAACCTGAGAGTACAGCAGGAGATAGCAAAGGAGACACCACTGGGACAATGTGGACCAGAGGCGGGTGTGACCAAGCCGCCTCATCCTACCGCTGTCCCCTAGCCAGCAATCGCTACTTGTCCAACACTTCTCGTAATGGTGTCGCAGGACCCATCTTGTTCATTTCTCTATCGATTTCCTTGTTATTTTTTGTTTGTTTGTTTGTTTGTTTTTGTTTTTGTTTTTTCTTTCCTCCTTTCGAGCCGTGGCATTGCGATAAACCGGGAGGACGCTGCGTCCCTTCTTGCTGGATGGAAAAGTTCCTCTGAGTGAGCTGCGATCCACTGTGTGTGTGTGGTTGGTTGTTATTACTGCGGCCACCTCTCCTGTGGGCATCTTCCGCAGCCTGGATTTCCAACACACATTTCCAAACAAACCGCTGCTCTGGTAACGCGCTTCCTTTTGTGGATGCACAGCCTACCTGTCGCGCTGGATCCGCTAGGACTCCAAGTTCTTTGAGTACAACAGAGTCTAAAGACAAAAAGACTACTTCTTGTATCCTGAGGCATAGGCAGGGGGTGTGGTGTCTCTGCCTCTCTGTCTCTTTCTCCAACAATCAATTAATGAAATGTAAAACATCCACTAGTCGTAGAAAGGGAGGGGAGAAAAAGATTTTATCTTTTGTTTCCGCCCGGTTTCGAACCGGGGACCTTTCGCGTGTTAGGCGAACGTGATAACCACTACACTACGGAAACTCATGCCTACCTGCTCTCACTACTTGTCAAAAGAGAAGTTGTGACACTTCTTGCTCCCTTTTTCCCCCCAGCATTTTCATCTTGAGATTCCCAGATCCTGTTCACTAAATGATATGGTATCACGGAGGCATGGAACTTCTTGAAATTCCGAGTGAAAGAATTTAAAATAGCAACGACGACGGTGGGTCTGGCAGCAGGCAAGGTAAATGTGACTTCAACTGATGACCGACTGACTGTATTTGTGCTTTTTTATTCCGAGGAAGAGAGCGGGAGGATTTAAATGTCCTCGTGATCCAGGCTCAATTGACAGTGACAATTCAGAGGGAGGAGTGAAAAAGGAGTCTAATGCCACAAGAAAAATCATTTTACGTATGCTTTCAGAAATTATTGTATGAAAAATTAAGATAATTTTTCGACAAAAATCGAAAGTAGTAAGCATCAGCTTTCAAGCTAATCTTTATTGCAAAGCTGAAAGTGTTACCAAAATTTAAAAGTTCAACGAAGGACCTTTGAAATAAAGATGAATCTCATCAACCTTAGCATTCATTATAGAGTTGAGATGCAGGTTAGCATATGTTAAACGTTATATATGCGTTTTGCAAATGTGAGAGTCGTAATCATTGGCTAATACTGGTTAAAATCAGAATATGATTTTCTGACACTCAGACTGCATTCCTGAATACCCAGTCAGGATTTGGAAGGCAGGGTCTCTTGGTGGGTCTGTGACTCAGAGTCCTCTCTCCACCATCACAGGGAGCAGCTGGGCTAGCTTGAGTCTCCGGTTGAGGTCATCAGAGGTCTCCAGTGGACTGACTAATCCAGCGGTGCCTTGCCTTCCCTTACCAGACTGCTGGCAGGGCTTTGCTTTCCCCACATCTCTCCCTCAGGACCCAGTTCATCCTCTTTTTTTCAAACTTGAGAGCCACGTTCCTGGAGAGTCACATCTAGTCTCACTGCAATACCAATGGCCAGTCTCCCAAGATTCAGATTCATTTGTGTCTTGGGCACATCCTTTCAGGGCTCTCACAGCCTTTCTGGTCATTCAAGATTGAGCTTCTTGATTTATGCCCAGTGTCAGTCTCTAGAGCACTATGATTGTAGGGAGGGCAAGGAGGAAGAAGCTTGCCCCCCTCTATGCCTCTTTAATAGGAGAGACATGTATATTTTTTTCGTTTTTGGTTTTTTGAGACAAGGTTTCTCTGTGTAAGTCTGGCTGTCCTGGAACTCACTCTCTAAACCAGACTGGCCTTGAACCCTCTCTGCCTCTGTCTCCCTAGTTCTGGGATGGTGGCATGTGCCTTTAAGAAAAGTCTAGTAATAATAATAATAATAATAATAATAATAATAATAATAATAATAAAGGCCCTAAATCTGCAAAAGACTACGAAAGCAACTGTGCAAGAAGTTCAGAGTCTCTACAGTAATCTATCTCACTTTGACTCCTAGAATCGTCTTTACCATCGCTGCTGAACGGATCGGGAAGCTGAATTCTGTGTTCCTCATCAGCAACTTTAGAGAATCTAGGTGAATGGCTGGTTAAGGTTTTAAAACAAGTCATGATAATCACTATTAGTTTCAGTTGCCAATATGCAATGGTTTAGCTATGCCGTTGTTGGTGTCGGAAGATAATTTGGTTTGTGTTTTGTTTTTGTTTTTAATAAAAAAAGGCATTTGTAGCTGGGCATGGTGGTGCACACCTGTAACCCTGGTTCTCAGAACATAGAGGCAGGCGGTCTGGAGTTCAAATACATGGCACGTTTGAGGGCAGCCTGAACTACTTAGACTCTGCCTCAAAACACAAAACAGGGTTCCTGTCTTGTATGTTCCTGAGAGGAAAGATGTAAAGACGTATCTACAGTGTGCTATCCTTTCTAGAACAGAGGGGTGATGGTGGAAAAGAACGCACGTTTATCTTCCGGTGCTTCAAAAGGAGTGTCTGAAGAATATACCAGAGAGAGATGAGATGTACGATCGCCGTACGGTGCTCGGGAACAGGATAACATGAAAGGAACCAGGCTTGTTTAGGCCGTTTTCTGTAATGCACTGTTTTGGTTTTTTGTTTGTTTTGCTTTTTCGAGACAGGGTTTCTCTGTATAGCCCTGGCTGTCCTGGAACTCACTTTGTAGACCAGGCTGGCCTCGAACTCAGAAATCCGCCTGCCTCTGCCTCCCGAGTGCTGGCATTAAAGGCGTGCGCCGTTGTTTAGGACATATCCTCCCAAAACACCAAATAGCATGCTGGGGAAGCCAAAATCAAATATAAATAATACCCAACCCCATTACAAATGGACAGCACAAGCTGGGCAGTCTCAGGAACCCCTTCCCCAGCAACCATCACCTGCCTACGCACCCTCAGGCTGGAGCAGCCAGCAACCATCACCTGCCTTTGCACCCTCAGGCTGGAACATCTCAGCCCTTCTTTGAACAAAAGGGAATGTTAGGGCTTCCTGAGCCCTCCCTAATGACGGAAGTGTTAACGGGCCCAATCTCAGGCTACCCAGCATTCAAGAGGGCAATGGCCATATCATAGTATGCATACATACATAAATATACATACATACATACATGTGTGTGTTTTTCTTTTGTGGTGCTAGGGATTGAACTTGGGGTCTCATACATAGTACCAAGCATTCTGCCAACATACCAACCTTTAAGTCATCTCTCACTAAATTGCCCAGGCAGGACTTAAAGTTGCCTATTTCCACCTCTGTCTCCCTAAGTCGCTCTGAGCTCCCATGGATAGCTAGGAAATTTGTAGTTGTTGGGGCAGGGTGGTGTACTCAAACACTTCTTCACAACCCAAAAGGAAAAACTGAAACCAAACCAAACCAAAACTGTTTTTAGGTGTGGTGTAGCTCAGCCCCTTAGCACACACCTTTAATCCCAAAAACAAAGGAGGAAGTTTTACTGGGAGAGTTTTACAGAGACAGGTTGAAGAGAGAACAAGCTAGACACAGGTAAAGACAGAATGAGCCAGAGGACGAGAAGGAGCCAGAAGGTTAGAAAAGATTGCTAGAGTTAGTTTAGGCCAAGCAGGGCAATTCAGAGGCCAAGAAAAAAGCCAGACTGACTCAGTCAGCTGTGAGAGGAGTCTGAGCCAGAACAGCTGAGTTGAACCAGCCAGCCAGAGATGAGCAAGAACAAGAAAGGGTGATTTCCTGTCAGGCAAGTCTGACAATCAGCCAGTAAGCCTCAGAAACTGAAAACATTCCAGGCCTAGATTAGATTGTATGGAGGCTGGAAGCTTCCAGGACTAGGCCTAGCTTAGCAGGCAGAGGCAGCAAGCCTAGGAAACAATTACGACAGGAGAATAAACGTTATTTTTACAAGTCTGTCTTTGCTGAGATGTTGCCCTACACATTGCAATCTCCACTTTGCCACCGCACATAAGGAAATCTAGAAGTATTCTTTTGTTTTGAAAAGCTCTAACGTGAATATCTTCAACTCCAGGAAGTTCTCCATTAATGTCAAGTGAGATAAGCCCACAGTCTGTTCCTTAGTCTTGTAGATATGACCCCAGTTTTACTTATTGGTTGTCTAGGTCTTCCCTACAGACAAACCAGGCCACTACAAATCTGACAATGACATCAAGTTACTGATTACACGTACTAGACAAAGGATAACATCAACCTTCAAAAATGTGTCAAAGGTGCAGCTGCGTTCAGGAATGGATGTATTACCCAATAGGGTGACCATAACAAGAATTAGTCAGAACTTGTAAAACAGGCAGAATTCCTCACATGGTCCTAAGAACACACATTCCTGAAAGGTTACTATGACTATGGTCTTACTTTGTGTATGGATAGAAATAAGCTGCTGTAAATGTAACTTGTATTCACCTGATGTCATTGTCATCTCCGAGGCTTACTGCCTCCTTCTGCTAACCTAGGCCTATTTCTGGAAGCTTCTAGCCTGTTTTCTTTTTTTTTATTTTTTTTTATTTTTTTTTTCCATTTTTTATTAGGTATTTAGCTCATTTACATTTCCAATGCTATACCAAAAGTCCCCCATACCCACCCACCCCCACTCCCCTACCCGCCCACTCCCCCTTTTTGGCCCTGGCGTTCCCCTGTTCTGGGGCATATAAAGTTTGTGTGTCCAATGGGCCTCTCTTTCCAGTGATGGCCGACTAGGCCATCTTTTGATACATATGCAGCTAGAGTCAAGAGCTCCGGGGTACTGGTTAGTTCATAATGTTGATCCACCTATAGGGTTGCAGATCCCTTTAGCTCCTTGGGTACTTTCTCTAGCTCCTCCATTGGGAGCCCTGTAATCCATCCATTAGCTGAATGTGGGCATCCACTTCTCTAGCCTGTTTTCTAGGCCTAGAATGTTTTCAGCCTCTGAGACGTACTGCTGACTAAGCTCACCCTTCCCAGCTCTTTCTGATCTCAGGAGGGCTGGTTCAACTCAGCTGTTCTGGCCCAAACTCCTCTCCAAGCTGACCGATTCAATCTGGCTTCTCTCTGCTTCTCCTGAATTTCTCTGCCTGGCCTCAAATTAACTCTAGCAATCTGTTCTAGTCTTCTGTCTCCTTCTCTGGTTCATTCTGTCTTCACCTGTGTCTAGCATGTTCTCATGTCATTCTGTTTCTCGCCCCTCATGTAGCCTCTCTTCTCTCTTCTCATGAGTGCTGGGCAGACCCTGTTCTGTCAAATCTTTCTGATTCTTCACTTTATCTGTCACCCAATTAGACATCACTTTCAGACATGGCTGCTTCCTTCTACCCTCTAACTTTACCTCCCTCCGTTGTCTGGGATTAAAGATGTGTGCTAAGGGTGTGTCTATATTCCATCCAGAGGGATTAAAGGTGTATGTTGGGACTGAGCCACACCACAACTAGAAAAAGTTTTCTTTCTTTCTTTTTTCCTTCAGTAAACAACACAATCTCTGGATTCACAGTGTGAGCAGATATCCTGTAACACATAATTAAAAAAAGAAAAATGAAAGAAATATGAGCTAGAGTTGAGGTTCTCATCACACAGAACAGCTTTCCTGACTAGAACTGCAAGTCCAAACCTAACTGATGGTTTGGAGGCTCATAGAGATAGGCCTTCAGGCTCTTGGGGTCCTAGGCTCATTAGCCATAGGCTGGCCACCAGCACAGCTAGTCCTGATATCTGGGCATATCTAATAGGTGGTGAACTGGCTAATGATGATCAGCCTCCTGGAATTTGCCAAATGGTACCCATTTCTTACTTATCTTCCAGCTTTCCAAATTAGTGGTCTTTGTCCATCTTTGTAATAGTGAAGACAGCATAGCACTCACTATCTTGCTTTGGTCACAAAAGTGCTTCAAATCGTTGTCCTTTCTAAAGGACGTTCATCCCATGTAGTTTTAAGAACCCATTGCTTGTGATTAAGAGCCTCGTGCTTTACCAGTTTTAATTATTACAGTATTATGAAAATGTCACTGACGTCCAAAAGCGCCCTTGTCTTGGAGAGGTAATGGCTTCTGAAATGGGGAGTGCCGTGAGTTTACAAACTTTTAAGTTGCAATTCAGTTCTTCATTTTCCTAGGAATAGTTTTTCAAAACAGCGGCTTTTGTGGAAGTGAAGAAACGCAGTCTAAAAGTTGTTTCCGCCCGGTTTCGAACCGGGGACCTTTCGCGTGTGAGGCGAACGTGATAACCACTACACTACGGAAACTACGCGTTCTGGGAGGCAACTGGGAAGTACTTAAAGCTACAACTGGACAGACTTACGTTCACTTCTTAAAACCAGACTTGCTCCATGGTTTGTTCAGTTGGAGGTGCTCTGAGTCACGGTACCCAACTAAATCTGGGCTGCGCTCAGAGGATATGGTGCGTCAGTTATTTATGACCCACAAACAAAACAAGCAAAAAACCAAAACCAAACAAACAACCGCACGAGAAATGCTTTGGAACTACAGGGATAGAATTCTCTCATAAACAATTTCCATTTCGGATGAAAAGACATGAAAGGTATGCACGGCCCACATAAAGTACTAAAGTTTGAGTAAACCCATAGCACTTGAAAAATATGTTTATTTAATGAGAACACACAGACTTGTCTCAAAACCCAAAGGACTATGTTTTCGGAAAAGTGTCTTTACTGGCCGGCCAGCCTTCCTAGAGAAATTCTGTTTTCTTCTATAGACGAGAATATGGTAGAGTAGCTAGCCCTTAACCTCTTTACCAGATACTAGAAACCGTTCTGACCGTTTTACATGACGACATCCTCACAAAATCCTGTGAGGCAACAACTCTGATTTGTTTTATATGATTTACGTTATATTACTATATACTTTATATAGCCATTCAGAGTACCGAATACACTTAACGTTGCTTGCCCTCCTATATATACTCCAGTGTTCAGCCACCTTCACTTTTTAAACTTAATTCATTCCAAAGATTCTCTGTCATATAGTTGAACACTGTTGCATTTAATATGGATGTGGATATTAATAATAAATGATGGGACAAGTGACCGGTTGGCAGGATTTGGTTTTGTTTTGCTGGCTTGCTTTGACTGGTTGGTGGTTGTTTTCTGGGACAGGGTCTCACTTTGTAGTCCAGGTTTGATAAACGTGGAACTTGCCACAGTTCCGCGGCCTCTGCCTCTACAGTGCTGGGCTTGCAGGAGCGCTGTGGTCCGCCAGCAAAGTGGCAGTTCCTAAAGCCGGCGAGAAAACGCCCAGTCCAGCGGGAGGGCGGAGCCTTTCGCTCCAGTCCCAGCCGGTTTCGTCAGGCTCCGCCCAGAATCCCGCTCGGAGGGACCCCCGGACTCGCAAACGAACGAACAAGTTTCGGGTCTAGAGGGGCCGGAAATATGAGGACGCTGAGCGGGCCCGCCCCTCAGCTTCCGGCACTGGTCCTGGGAGTCCCTTCTGCAATCGTCCGTGCCTGGTCGGTAGGATGGCGCTAGGCCGCTGCGGTTGGAGCACGGAGAACAGGGCGCTGCTCAACGTCCTCGCCACCCTCCGCTGTCCGTTCCCGCTGGCAGGGCATGGGGGCGCCTTCCGCTCCGTACGCGTTCTTCGCGGCCAGTCATCACCGAGACGTGGGCCTCCGCCGTCCTAGCCCTCCCGTCCTGTTCCCGAGTGTCAGCTAGAGCGTCTCCTTCTCGTTTCCGGTCGCTCTGCAGCCTGGGGCGGGGCGTGGGAGAAGGGGGCGGTGCCTCGCCGGGAACTCGTGAGTTCAGGTAGTGCGGAGACGCCGGAAGCGTTGGGAGGGAGGCCGGAAGCCGGGGGGCGGGGCCAGGAAGTGAGGAGGGGCGGGGGTTTATGAGCAGGCCAGGGGAGCGTTGGGGCAGATTTGCACTCAGGTCCACCTGAGCGGCTTGTCGGTGGGGCTCCCCTCTGTCCCCTCCCCTCTGTGAGACACGGTGGTCGTCTGGGGGTAGGGGACTGTGCGTGGCGGGGTGGGCTGGTCGGAGGACATTCCTTTGGCCTTGCCGCAGGCAAGGTGCGGAGAGGTTGGGCTCGGGGTGGGGACGGGGCTTCGGGAAAGGGAGACCCCCCCGCCCCACCCCCCGCTCCCCCCACCGCACTTCTACCCTGGCTGACTGGACACTAAGATGGCTGCCGTTGCCATGACACCCAACCCTGTGCAGACCCTTCAGGAGGAGGCGGTGTGCGCCATCTGCCTCGATTACTTCACGGACCCGGTGTCCATCGGCTGCGGGCACAACTTCTGCCGAGTGTGTGTAACCCAGTTGTGGGGCGGGGAGGATGAGGAAGACAGAGATGAGTTGGATCGGGAGGAGGAGGAGGAGGAGGTCGGAGAGGAGGAAGAAGTGGAGGCTGTCGGGGCTGGCGGGGGCTGGGACACCCCTATGCGGGAAGAAGATTATGAGGGTGACATGGAGGAGGAGGCCGAGGAGGAAGAGGAAGTGTTCTGGAGTAGTGGTATAGGTGGGTCTAACTGGGACAACATGGACTATGTGTGGGAGGAGGAGGAGGAGGAGGAGGAGGAAGAACTGGACTATTACTTGGGGGATGTGGCGGACCTGAGAGGGGAAGATGAGGACGAGGAGGAGGAAGTGCTGGAGGAAGACGAGGAAGAGGAGCTAGACCCGATCACCCAACTGCCGCCACCTCCAGCCCCTCGGAGATGCTTCACTTGTCCCCAGTGTCGAAAAAGTTTTCCTCGGCGGAGCTTCCGCCCCAACCTGCAGTTGGCCAACATGGTCCAGGTGATCCGTCAGATGCACCCAACTCCTGGGCGAGGGAGCCGTGTGAATGAACAAGGCATCTGTCCGAGACATCAAGAAGCCCTGAAGCTGTTCTGTGAGGTGGATGAAGAAGCCATCTGTGTGGTGTGCCGCGAATCCAGGAGCCACAAACAGCATAGTGTGGTGCCATTGGAGGAGGTAGTGCAGGAGTACAAGGTGAGTAACACAGGGGCGGCAGAGTGGAGTCAGGATGGGGAGGAGAGAACGGGGACTGGGGATGGACGTGATGCCGGTTCTCCCAGCAGGACCTTGCCATTGGAAAAATGGTTCTCCCCGTCCAAGCACTGACTTCAAGGTGGGTAAATGAGAAGGATCCTCTAACTGGCTCTGTGGCTTAGAGACAGGCAGTGCTTCACTCCAGTCCTATTTTCTTCTGGGTGAATCTTAAGTCTTATCCATGACAGAGCTACTTCAGATGGGAAGGAATGGAGACCTAAAAGAACAAATGAAGGGTCTGAAACCGGAGCATAGAAATAACTAGTGTCAGGTTCCAAACACTTGTCTCTCAGCGGGTCCCACACTTATCCTAGGCTATGAGCTTCGTTGCTTTCTCTCTGCACCCAGTCTCATGTATTTACCAGAAAAGAGAGAGGCTCTTAGGGCAAGACGTCTTGCTCAAGTTTCAGAGTGTCTTTGAACTTTCATTACCACAGGCATATGGCCACCTTTTATAGATTATCGTTTATAATTCAGAGTCACTGTGAGTTTGATGTTTGCTATTCTCATTTTATTGATTGGGAAGCAGGTTTATGTTCTGAACTTGGAGGTTTATATGTTGTGCAGCTTTAGAGATAGACTTTGATGTGACCATCCTCCTCTTGGGGCCTACATCCTACTTGGATATTTTAGTTTGACCTTTCTGACCTGACTGTTCTTGGAATGTAATTTCGTTTGGTTAACTGTCTGGCTCTTTATTTCCCTGATTCTTTGGACATATGTGAAGGACGTTTATCTATGAAACAGCCAGCACAGATAGAACTATCTTCAGATTTGAGTCAGGAACTAGGAGGAGAGTGGAGCCTCTGTTTGCTGGCCCAGATCTTTGTTGTTTGTGATTCAGTCAGTGACTTCATTTAGGTGATCATCATCACCTCAGCTTAGAGACTAAGGCTTCACAGCTCATTGTCCGTTACTAGAGTAGGTTTTTAAAACTACAGTGGGCCTTATTGCAGAAGTCCAGAATCAGTGAGAGGATCTGTAGAAAACCTAAGATGGGCATGGTACAGCAAGCCCCTCAACTGAACGCTTGGGAAAGTGGAAGCAGGAATATCAGTTCAAGGGCATCCTTGACTACATAGCAAGATAGAGGCCAGACTCAGTTCCTGAATTACACGAGACTCACTCAAAAAAAAAAAAAGTTATTTGCCTGTTTATAGTCTTTGAGACATGGTCTCTCTCTAGCCCTTGCTGTCCCAAAACACCCTATGTAGACCAAGCTAGTCTCAAACTCAAAGCCTTTGCAGGTGTGAGTGTAAACCCCATGCAAAGGTTAACAGACAACTTTGGGAATTGATTCTTCCTTCCACATTGTGGGTTGAACGATGGAGCTTATCTTCAGAGCTGAACTATCTTCCCAGCTCAGAGAACTTGTACTAAAGGAAAAAAGGGGGAAAGGGAGGGCAGGAGTGATAGCATGGGCTTTAATCATAGAACTCTGGAGGCAGAAGCTGGCAGGTTTCTGAGTTTGAGGTCAGCCTGAGCTAAACAGCAAATTCTATGTCAGCGTGGCTGCATAGTGAAATCCTGCCTAAAATACAGCAAGACCCTGTAATAATCTATTTAGATTCATGTTTGTAATTTCCTGTCAACTTAGACAAATATTAAGTGGTAAATTTAAGCTTTGTAAATTCTGAATTGATGGAGTAGAAATGACTGATTCTACTAGTGGAGAAATAGCAATAATATCAAAAGGCATAATTTTGTATATATTGTTTTATGGAATGACTGATTTATTACTCCAGTAATACTTTCCACAACCAGTTGTGTAACAATTGCCTTTTGTACTCAGGGTCAGTTATCTTTTTAGTTCATGGGTCATTATCAGGATGTCACTGGCAGCTTACAATGTAGTTAGCAAATGCTGGATAGCATTTACTGATCTTTTGCCACATGTTAGAAATTTTGCTAAGTTTGCTATCTGTGAGGTTGACATTATTCCCATTTTAAAAGAGGAAATGAAGCATGGCTTGCCTCAAATTACTGAGATGCAGTTTTGGTTCTGCTTGGAGCGAGGCTCAAGGCTCATCCTGCATCTTCCCCTAATGAAAAGGAAGGAACAAGTCAAATGTAAAAGACATTAAAAAGATAGAGTAAAAGGCAGCATTTGTTGTCTGCAGGAGAAAGGCATGGCTCTAAATGCCTGGGATAGGAAGCTCACGTATCTGACGGCTGTTAGAACTGTAACTACAAGAAGACAGCGCTTTTTGTTTTCACGTAGTGGGTAATTGAATGGGAAACACAGCAGCCAGCCAGAGCATAGAAACGAAGGAAAGTGGCAATCCCAGCACTAGGGAGGGAAGTAGGAGTTGAGAAGTTCAAGCTCCTCCTCAGCTACAGCTACATTCCAGACTCTCGAGGGCTGTGAGACAGACCCTGCCTCAGGAAATGAAAGGCCCTGTAATGTCTGCAAGGCACATTTGTAAACTGTGCATGCTCTGGGAAGAAGTAGATCTCTTTAAGTTCCTTAGGCTCACAGAGGAAGTTGGGTACATAGAGTCAGAATAATGCTTGGGAGCTGGGCTGTAAAGGAAGAATACCTTGGACTAGTGGAGTAGGGTAATCCCAGACCAAGGAAATAGCAGAGAATCACAACTCAAGGGCATGGATGGGGGTATGTAGGAGGGGACAATAGAAGTGTAGGGTTGCCAGCGTTGTCTCATTCACACAGAGAATGGTGTGTGTGGGCTTCTGAAATCTTAATGCCCACCCAGGTGACACAACCTCCAACAAGGCCACAGCTTCTAATCCTATACCCGTCCCCAAAAAAAAAAAAAGTGTACGGTTTATATTTGAATGTAGAATCACTTTTTTTTGTTTGTTTTTTTGAGACAGGATTTCTCTGTGTAGCCCTGGCTGTCCTGGAACTCACTCTGTAGACCAGGCTGGCCTCGAACTCAGAAATCCACCTGCCTCTGCCTCCCAAGTGCTGGGATTAAAGGCGTGCGCCGCCATGCCTGACTCCCTTTAGTTCTTCTAGCACAGGCACACCATCTCTAGAAAGTGTTTAGATTTGTAGGTGTTGAGGAAGATGGCTTATCAAATGGAAGTGACCAATGGCAGAAATATTCCTGTGGATGGACTTCATGTGGTCAGGAGCTTAGGGCAGGTGTACACCAGCTGTCGGAAATAGAGTTCTGCAGCCATGAAGATCCAGCCTCTGAAGACGGCACACCCAGGGCCTATCCATCATGAGTGCAGGGGAGAGGTGGGGCATTTCTGATCATCTGAGAGAAGGAATGTGGGAAGGAAGGGCATATTTGACACTTGACAGTGGTAATATGAAGCACTGAATCTCCATTGTAGGGAAGACTGGATAGAGAATCTGTAGGACAGGTGCTTCTCATCATTTCCCTGACTAACCTTCCCTTTCCTGATCCCTCAGGCCAAGCTACAAGGGCATGTGGAACCACTTAGGAAGCATCTAGAGGCTGTGCAGAAGATGAAGGCCAAGGAGGAGAGGCGGGTGACAGAGCTGAAGGTGGGTGATGTGTGTGAGTGGACTGGCTGATGCTGTTGTGAGGATAAGGAAGATGAGACTGTCAGATTCTTAGAGATCTGTGGGGATGCAGCCTTCAGAGTCAGGAGACATGTTTCTTTCTAGTTTGTAAAATGTGAAAATGGAGGCATGACCTATTGAGGCTGGTTGTCCTGTCTAAAGCTACAGAGGATACCCAGCCCTTGACTCTGGATAGCATAGAAAGCAAGTGAGCAAATATGTACAACAGCTGCCAGAGGAGTACCAAGTTGCAGGATAAACACAGATGGCAGGCAGAGCTTCTCTGAACATTAAGGGCTGTGGTCTGACAGGCTTGCTGGGTCCTGGATGAAGGGCAGACTGTTAGGAAAAGATAGAATTAGTAATCATCAGCATTGCAGAGACCTCCTGTCCTCTTTGCTGGTGTTCTCAGCCCATTTACGTTAGCTTACCTCCTTCAATTTCCTGTCTGTTCTCAGAAGCCTCGCAGGCCTTGCTGGACTGGAACTAGTACTGTGGCTAAGCTAAGCTTCAGCCATCATCAGATGGGAATACCCTTTCCTTCCTTCCTGGTCAGTCTGGGCCTTGCCGCTTCTAGAACTCATAGTAGTGCCATCTGTACGTTAGGGAGTCACTGCTGTGAAATGTCAATCACAATGTGCTATCTGGCAGCTTCCCAAGCTAATACTGTGAGGGTCTTCTGAGTTTTAGAAAATGTATATTGGGATATGTGTCTTTGAGGCAGAGAGTGAAACCAGATTTGACAACTACCACCTTACCTGCTTGTTAGTTCCTCCTCCTTACTCAGGCCAACATGTGGGCCCTTTGTTTTTGAGATGGGTTTTCTCTGTGTACCTCTTGCCTTTCTTGGAATTTGCTCTGTAGACCAGGCTTGCCTCAAACTCAAAAAGATAGATCTGCCTGCCTCTACCTCCCAAGTGCTGGGACTAGAGTCATGCACCACCACTTGTTTGTTTGATTGGTTTGGTTTTTTATAGTCTTTACTTCTCCCAGATTTGGGGGGCAGATACAGACAGATGTCTATGAGTTTGAGGCCAGCCTAGTCTACGTAGTGACTTCCAGGACAACCACAGCTATATAGTAAGATCCCTCCCCCAGAAAGTGTTTATTCTTTATACAGTATTGTCTTAGTTACTTTTTCTATTGCTGTGAAGAGACATGATGATGAAGGCAACTTATAAAATGTTTTTTGGGCCTCATGGTTCAGGGTAGGAGTAGGTGAACAGAGAATGGTGTGTGGGGGCTTTTGAAATCTTAATGCCCATCCAGGTGACACAACCTCCAACAAGGCTACAGATCCTAATCCTCCCAAACATTTCCACCAACAGGGAATCAAGTATGGACCAAGCCTATGGGGGCTTCTGATTCAAATCACCACAAGCTTAGCTATTTGGTAGTATTTCCATTGTATTGGGTGTTATGAGACATTTAAAATATATGGGAGAAAAAGGGATTATTTGCATATCTGCTGATTTGGGTCTCCTGGAAACAAACCCACTTGAATATCTAGGAGCAGCTATACCTATAAAATGTTTTACCTGTTGCCCTAAGTGTATAACATTTACTGTTTGCAACTTTACAGGAGTTTGCTGACTCCTAGTCTAGAGAACTTGAGTGACTGCTCTCTTCTGGTGACTGTGACTACTGAGAGTCAGGACTTAACTGTGTGGCATCTTCCTTTTGTGTTTTGAGAAAGGGTTTTATATTGTAGCCCAAGCTGGCCTCAGATGTGGAATAATTGACTTGCTTCAGTCTTGAAGAGTTTTGGCATTATATGCATGAGCCCTTATGTCTAAGTTCACTTCATATATTGCTTCCTGAGTTCTCTCATTTGGTAATTTCAAAAATTTCTTACCAAGTACCTACCTGTGGTTGGCACTGTGCCAGCCTCTGATGACACTGTGGTAAAGGATTATGCCGGTCCTATCTGTGGGAATATGTGGCATAGTAGAAGAGAAACTTAAAGGACACCACAAAGCTGGGCGTGTGGCTTATCTTTAAACTAGCAGAGGAGGTAGAGACAGGAAGATTGTGAGTTTTAAGTCAGCCAGGGCTACAGAGCAGGACTCTGTCTCAAAAACAAAACTTGACTGGCAAGATGGCTTTGTTGGTAAAGGTATCTGTCACCAAGCTTGCTAACCTGAATTTGATCCCTAGGACCAAGTTGGTGGAAGGAGAGAACCCACTCTTTGTTTTGTTTTTCGAGACAGGGTTTGTCTGTGTAGCCCTGGCTGTCCTGGAACTCACTCTGTAGACCAGGCTGGCCTTGAACTCAGAAGTCCGCCTGCCTTTGCCTCCCAAGTGTTGGGATTAAAGGCGCGCGCCACCACTGCCCTTCGAGAACCCACTCTTGCAAGTTGTCCTCTGATCTTTACATGTGTCCCCACTCCTGTCTGTATTCTAACATAGCATTTCCAATACCATACACTATGGAGATATAGTCAGAAATACAGAGTTGGTAGTACAGAAATCTGGAGAGGAGAGATTTTTCATGTCCTTTGGAACATGAAAGTTTCCATCTGAAAAGCAAGTTAGGTAGACAGGGAAGAGCTAAGTATTCCAGAAAGCAGTTGGTGAATGTGAAGCAGGATGCAGGAGTTGGCCTATCTCAGGGTCAATAGGACTGAGACGGGGGAGGAGACTTCTCTTCCCGTTCCCAGGACACGTTGGAGTTAGGGAGTGTGAGACTCCTTTGCCTGAGATTGAGAGGCAACAGACAGAAAAGGTCAAGTTTACCTTTTTGTGTATTCATTCAGGTGGTAGCCTCTATTCCCATTGCAACTCTCCTTTTTTAAATCTTAGTGTATGGATGTTTTGCTTGCATGTATGTATATGTATGCAAATATGTTCATTTGCCCTAGAGGCCAAAAGAGAGCATCAGATCTCCAGGAACTGGGGTTACAGATGGTTATGAGCTGCCCTGTGGGTGCTGGGAATCATACTGGGTTCCTCTGGATCACAGAACTGTGTCTTCATGTCTGCCTTTGCATCTTTTCAGAGCCAGATGAAGTCAGAGCTGGCAGCTGTGGCCTCAGAGTTTGGGCGGCTAACAAGGTTTCTGGCTGAAGAGCAGGCAGGATTAGAGAGGCGCCTCCGGGAGATGCACGAAGCTCAGTTAGGACGTGCGGGAGCAGCAGCCAACCGCCTTGAAGAGCAGGCTGCCCAGCTGAGCCGCTTGCTTGCTGAAGCCCAAGAACGGAGCCAACAGGGGGGCCTGCGGCTACTGCAAGTGAGCGTTGTTCCCCTTTGCCCTGATCCACTCTCCTGCTTCCTCTCTGTTCCATTAGGCAGTTTCTCTCCAGCTACTGCAGAACTGCCTGTACCTCGAACAAGACTTTTTTTTTAAAAAGCTGGTGACAGTATTGAGTATGTGTGTGGCAATCATACCTACCTAAAGAATGCAAATTCGGTTGTTTAAATTAGGGGGTTAGGAGTTGAAAGAAAGCCCGGTGTGGTGGCACACGCCTTTAGTCCCAGCACTTGGGAGGCAGAGGCAGGTGGATTTCTGAGTTCGAGGCCAGCCAGGGCTACACAGATAAACCCTGTCTCAAAAAACAAAAAAAAAAAACTAGTAATAGCATTCTGATAGTTTCTGGTAGGATGATTAAGTCTTTGTGGTAGTTATGGTAGTTGAGAAATATTCTTGTTTATTGTGAGCCTGGAAGGTGCTGCTTTCTCCCTTCCTGTTCACATTCAGACCTTTCTCTGCTGAAGAGAGCAGTGACCCCTGTGTAGCTGACACTTTCTTTCTCTTTTTCCCTTTCCCTCTTTTTGTCTCTGTTATTCCCAGGACATCAAGGAGACTTTCAATAGGTGTGTTCCCACTCTACCCTTTGTAACCTAGTAGTGTCTGGTTCCCCATTTCTGCTTCTCTGAGACTTCCTTTCCTTTTCCCCTCCCCTCCCACCCTCTCTCCCCAGAACCTAAGTTTCTGCTTCTCAGACCCTCTGCTCCTTCCCCTTAGCTATCATTCTTCACTCTGGGAATATCATGCTCCCACCCCCTACCTGGTCCCCCTCCTCCAGGTGTGAAGAGATACAGTTGCAGCCCCCAGAGATTTGGTCCCCTGACCCATGCCAACCCCATAGCCACGACTTCCTGACAGACGCCATCGTGAGGAAAATGAGCCGCATGTTTTGTCAGGCTGCAAGAGGTAGGGAGGTTTTTGCCTTTCCTTTTGGCTTACTGGGATGGTGTAGACTACTGGAAGCTACTCTGAGGTTCAAGCCAAAAGTTGCTTCCATGATAGCCCAGCTAAGTTTTGGATGAGATGGAAAGTCAGGGACAGGCCAGCAGGTGTTAGAATTAGGGTGAAGGTTAGAACCCATAGTTCTTGAACTTGACTTCTAACATAGGGTGGGAACTAAGAAGATGGGGTAGGATGGTGTGATGGGAAGCTGTTTTAACTCTTTTTGTATGTCTCTTTCCAAGTGGACCTGACACTGGACCCTGACACAGCTCACCCAGCTCTGCTGCTGTCCCCTGATCGCCGTGGAGTCCGCTTGGCAGAACGTCGGCAGGAGGTTCCTGAACATTCCAAGCGCTTCTCAGCTGACTGCTGTGTACTAGGGGCCCAGGGCTTCCGCTCTGGCCGGCACTACTGGGAGGTAGAGGTGGGTGGGAGGCGAGGCTGGGCAGTGGGTGCTGCCCGTGAATCAACCCATCATAAAGAAAAAGTGGGCTCTGGGGGGTCCTCTGTTAGCAGTGGGGATGCCAGCTCCTCACGCCATCATCATCGCCGCCGCCGGCTCCATCTGCCTCAGCAGCTCCTACTCCAGCGCGAAGTGTGGTGTGTGGGCACCCACGGCAAACGATACCAGGCACAGAGCTCAACAGAGCAGACACTGCTCAGCCCATGTGAGAAACCACGGCGCTTTGGCGTATACCTGGACTATGAGGCTGGGCGCCTAGGCTTCTACAATGCGGATACCTTAGCCCATGTGCACACCTTCTCAGCTGCCTTCCTTGGCGAGCGTGTTTTCCCTTTTTTCCGGGTACTTTCCAAGGGTACCCGAATCAAGCTCTGCCCTTGATCAGCCTGCCACCCGCAGGGGCCCCTCTGGTCACCACTGGGGGGGCGGGTGGTGGTGGATGGTTGCCCACTGTTTTGGGAGCCTGGATTCCTCCCACTGTTTGTTACTGAGTTGCTTCCTGCTCCCTCTTGAACCCAGGCTGCTTCTCCCTCTAGGAGTCAAAAAGACCTCCTAGACTCCTCCAGCTCAGTCCTTCCTCACCTACTTTGTCTGACAGGTCTGCATGGGTCCCTGATAACCAACAGCTGCCTGATGACCTCCCCTCCCGCCTAGCTCAGTTCTGGGGATGTGTGGAGATAATTCCTCAACTTTCCTTTTTCACCCCCCTCCATGTTTTGGTGCAAGCTTCAGCTAAGAGCTTTAGGAGCTGTCTAGGCAATCAGGCTGGGCAAAAGGGTAGAGCTGTGTAAGTCTACTTTTTCTTGGGGAAGTAGGAACACTAAAGCTTTCCTTCCACCCCCCAATTTCTACCTCCATAGACTGGCCAGAATTTAGCTTCAGTGAGATCTGAGATGGTCAGCATGACACCACATACATTACCCAATAAATTATTTTCTCTCTGCATCTTATGTAGGAGCCTAAGTCTTCTTCTCTGTCAGGCTCTTATTCAGAAGTTTCTGGCCTCTCCATGCCTTTTATTTCCACTTGGTAAGCCCTGTTAGGGAGCTTGAGACAGGGGTCTGGATCCTTGGGAGACCACTGGGTATAATCTATTTTTCTAGTAACCCCTTGCCTTCTGACACTAAACAGCTTTTGTCCTCTGCTTTGGTGGCTGAGGTCAACTCATGTTCTTGGGGAAAGGTGGGTTGTGTTGCAAAAATAAAAAAAAGTGTTTATTTGCTTTTTTTGTGGACTCTTTTAAAAGCAAAGCAGAGATTGTTTTTCAGACCTCAGGCTCCCTGTTTTCTGATCCAGGACAGGCCTGGTCTGAATTTGTGGGCTAAATTATGCTTGCATATGTGAGTTGATGATGAGGCATAGTGTGGATCCAGGAGACCAAACCAAAGTTGATGGATTTTTGTCTAATTGGTGATGAAATGACATCTGATGTGTTTACTTAGCTGTTACTGCTTACATGCCAGGATAGTAAACACCAGTGGTCTGCTCTTGCAGTAGAACCAGGGACTCAGCTTCCAGGACTCACATATAGAAGCCAGTTTCAGAAAGCCAGTTTATTTCTAAGACTTTGTCATAAAACTTTTAGCGGGTACCAATAGTTACCTGCCATACTCGCACCAAGTTGTCTGTATAGCCAGCAAACAGAGTCTGTAAATGAATGAATGACAACAGGTCACACCCAACAATGAACTCTCTAATTCAAAGAACTTAAGACCCCTTTCGTGATATATTAAGAGGAAGCAGCAGCTTGCCATATAGATTCAGACATTTTTAAGCTTCCAGGTTAAAAACTCCATACCATAATCTTTCCCTAGACAGAAATAGGTTATCTAATATTCTCTATATATAACCAGTCCATCAAAATTAACCTGGTTTGACTTCATTTTATGCTGACAGTCTTATCCCTAAAATATTAAGTAAGAGCAAGGGAGATAAGTTGGAGAACTGAGCTGAATTGTCAAATATACTTACCTGGCCATCAGCAGACCATGCCAAAGAGGTACACTGGGGTGGCTCTGCCTTGCTGCTGGTGCTGATAACTTCTTGCTTCAATTCATCTACAATGATCTTGCCCTCCAAGTCCTGAGGAACAGACCAAAGCCCATAAGGATACCATTGCTCTTAGAATCCTTTCAAGAGAGCTGGCAGGCTGGTTACATGTGAAAACGCCTTGCTTGGCAACATAGGTTTCACCCAGAAACAACTATGGAGAAAGGTTTGCTTAGCTATGAGGCCAGCTAGTGGGACCCACAGGTATATACTTATACTCAAATAATGAATTACTTTATGTAATTCAGATTTCTAACAGTTATTTTTCTTTCAAGGATATAGAATAGCCCTATGCTGAACCAGCAAAAAATCCTCAGATCCTGATAGCTCAGGTCTATAATCTGAAATACCCGGGAGACTGAGGCAGGATTGCCAACTTTAACTGACTGCACAACTTAGTGCAAGTGTGCACAACCCATCCCCCAGCAACAAAAAATGTGCTTCACCAACTAAAAAGGGCACTTCTTACCTCGGAAAGGCTACAAATGCTTAAGGTACAAAACCAAAAGGGGTTCAAAACAGCAACATTTTTGCTATTCATTTTGTTAGGAATTACTAACAGCTCAGTTGGTAATGCACACCTCTTTTTTTTTTTTTTTGGTTTTTTAAGACAGGGTTTCTCTTTATAGCCCTGGCTGTCCTGGAACTCACTCTGTAGACCAGGCTGGCCTCGAACTCAGAAATCCACCTGCCTCTGCCTCCCGAGTGCTGGCATTAAAGGCGTGCGCCACCACGCCCGGCTAGTGCACACCTCTTAATCCCACACTCAGGATATAGAGGCAGGCTATCTGTGCTCTCTGAGGCTAGTCTAGTCTACTTGTCATTTAGTTGTCCAGAAATCCTGTAACAAAGATTACAGAATTGAAGCCAAGTGGATGCTAGCAGCATAGGGAAGGACTCTCTTTGTTGCTAGGGACTAAATTTGGATCTCTTTTATACTAAGTGAGTGTTCTACTACAATGCTATACACACTGTGGTCTTCATGATACATGGCAGCTACTTAACTCCTAATAGGTATCTGGTGGCTAGATGCCACCTGCACTGGCTCTCACAAGAGAATTACCTTGGACCACATAGCAATTAGAACACTCCATAAACTGCTATATACACAGGCATTACTTTTCATTAGGCAGATGTCACACAGCGCTGCAAACTGTTTAGGGGGAAAAAAATGAACTCCCCTTGGTGCTGATAGCAACTAAATGATGGAATCTACTGAGAAAGCTGGGTTTCTGCCAGTCAGTCAATGTGCCATGTATGGAACAGATCACACTTACCCAGATCTTGATGCTGGGGCCAGTGGCAGCGCAGAGCCAGTAGCGGTTGGGGCTGAAGCACAAGGCATTGATGATGTCCCCACCATCTAAAGTGTAGAGGTGCTTGCCTTCATTGAGATCCCACAGCATAGCCTGGCCATCCTGGGCAGACAGAAAAGGGAAGTTAGGTCAGGTTGTATAGTGTTCCTGTCTCTAAGTCCTTTCCTCTAATGTGTTAAAACCCCAACCATAGGGGGCTGGTGAGATGGCTCAGTGGGTAAGAGCACCCGACTGCTCTTCCGAAGGTCTGAAGTTCAAATCCCAGCAACCACATGGTGGCTCACAACCACCCGTAATGAGATCTGATGCCCTCTTCTGGTGTGTCTGAAGACAGCTACAGTGTACTTACATATAATAAATAAATAAATAAATAAATAAATAAATAAATCTTTAAAAAAAAAAACCCCAACCATAAAAATAAACATCTTTGGTATACTTTTCTACATATTTTAAAATAATGCTTATAACCAGATAAAAAGCTTTCTCTGTAAAGATGACAAAACCCAAATACCTTGCCTCCAGAAGCACAGAGGGATCCATCTGGAGAGACAGTCACTGTGTTCAGGTAGCCAGTGTGGCCAATGTGGTTGGTCTTTAGCTTGCAGTTAGCCAGATTCCACACCTGAAAGAACAGGAGTCTGTGGGTGACCAGGATAAAGGTATACACTAAACAGGAAAGGTATGAACACCACTTTTAAGGGACCACTGAACAGGCATGTCATGCAAGCCTCTATAGTTCCAGTACCTGGGTGACCAAGACAGGTCACAGTACCTGTGCTTGGATGACACAGGTCAGTAAAGGGATACAGAATGAATCCTAGCCTCAACAAACCACAGTCCTAAAGTATTGCGATGAACCATAAGAAGCCAAAGCCAAACTAATGTTCATAAATATTCCAAATCAGAATGCATCACTATCTGAGAGGAATGGGAATACATTTGGGATTTTTGGCAGAGCTATGCCCTTGCTTGAAGCTTACCTTGACCAGCTTGTCCCATCCGCAGGAGACGATGATAGGGTTGCTGCTGTTCGGGGAGAAGCGGACACAAGACACCCATTCTGAATGACTCTCATCCTACAGAAGATGCAGGGGAAGGTTAAGGGGAGGCAGTCTTTCCCAGATTACAGATCTCTACCACACTTCCCTAGGTGGGACAACAGCAGTCTTCCACTCAGTTGGCAAAGCCACCTGAGGTCAAGCCCGCTGACATTTGAATCCTAAGATGACTCCCAGAGCTCACCCACTACTCATAGAGCACAGGACCAGGCACAGCTCAGAAACAGCCTCTGGATTTCAGCAAAGCAACTCAGATGGCATGTTGTGGTCATCACTGTTGGGCCTGGCTTGTAGCCCCTTAAATACACATCTCTAGGAGGTAGGTGAGAGACTTAAGATCATTTAACCCTTAGGGCAGTTTTAGTAGATATCTGGGTATCTGCGTATGTGCCAAGACCCTGCCCAATTTATGCCCTGGTTTGGGTTTCCATGGCCCAACCTAATATGGAATGAAAGGGGGAAGTACCACCTCTAGCTAGCCTTTTAACCCCAGCAGTTTAAAAGCACACCCATCTCAGCCAGATCTACACAGAAACCCCTTCTCAAACAAATAAAAAATTCTGGGGCTGGTGAGATGGCTCAGCTGTTAAGAGCGCCGACTACTCTTTCCAGAGGTCCTGAGTTCAAATCCCAGCAACTACATGGTGGCTCACAACCATCCTTTAACAAAATCTGATGCCCTCTTCTGGAGTGTCTGAAGACAGCTACAGCGTACTTAAATAAAATTCCAACGCCTGTAAGTCCCATGCCAGTCACAAGCCAGCATGCTTAGCTTAAAAATAACAAAAAACAACCCCAGACAGTCACAGGACTAACAACACACAATGAAAAGCTAAAGAGGCAGTCGGTGGCACACAGCTTCACCCCAACACCTAGGAGTCAGATCACTCCAGGCCACCAGGACTACCTAGTGAGGAACCCACCTCAGAAACAACCCAAGTCCCCAGGGGGCGGGAGGTAGCCCTGAACATGCTGTCCCTACCACCCTTATCCCTTTACCTGGACCGTGTACTTGCAGACACCCAGAGTATTCCATAACTTTATGGTCTTGTCTCGGGACCCAGAGACAATCTGCCGGTTGTCAGAGGAGAAGGCCACGCTCAACACATCCTTGGTGTGGCCGACAAATCGCCTTGTGGTGGTGCCCCTAAGAAGGAGAACCTGGTCACTTTCTAGACAGGTTTTGTCCATCCAGCTAGAGCCTTTTCCTAGCTTCATCCTTGCCCCGTAGGCTCTATTACCCCACACAGTCCACACGTGGCTTAGAACCTACTACTAGCCTATGTCATGTCTGACATGTATCAGAGAACCCATTCAGAATTGCAGGACATGTCCTCATTCCCTTGTGGGGGATTGGTTGACAATGTCGTCTTGTCATCACTAGGATCCTCTATTACATCTGCCAAATGCCCATCTAAGACAACGTACAAGATGAGACACTTCATAGGTACCCAGTTTAAAACAACACCCCCAAATGTTGCTTTACCCTCTACAAAAGGACCAATTACCAAGGGGAGACTGCACCCCGGCGAATCTACCTCAGTTCTGCCCACTTTCCCCCCAAGATTCCAAAGTAGCTACTTGCGTTGTGAGATCCCAGAGGCGCAGCGTTCCGTCCCAGGAGCCCGAGAGGGCAAACTGACCATCAGAGGAGATAACAACATCACTAACGAAGTGGGAGTGACCTCTCAGAGCACGCTGTGGTATGCCATAGTTGGTCTCATCTCTGGTCAGCTTCCACATGATGATGGTCTTGTCTAAAAGGGTTAGTAAAGGTTGGTATAAGCCTACTTACTGTGCACCATTTACAGTCTTAAAGTCACTGGGGCCAGTAAACGGGACAGAGAAACTTCAAGTTATAAATAAAAGAGGCTTACTACTCTACAATATCGAGAGTTGTAGATCTCAGCTGTAATGTGAGACTATGGGCACCACACTTCCTGGGATTGAGACTTAAGTTCCACATTCAAAATGTATTTTATTTAAAGTGGCTCCCTACATACATATGTGTGCTACCTGTGTCTATGGTGTAAGTGCGTGTCAGGTCTCCTGGAACTAGTTTCAGATGACTGCAAGCTACCATGCAGGGTCTGGGAAACTAACCCTAACCTTATCCATCGTCCGGGCCCGAGACTAATTAACAGCAGAAGCACCACTTGGGTGTATGTAGGCTGAGCTGAGACAGCCTTTCCCGCCTGAGAGTTACTGAAATAAATGCAGCCGTTATTGTAGCATCAGACACAATCCTAGCCACGAACCAACTTACACAGAAACGGACAATAAGCCTAATATTAGGTAGGAGAGAAAATGAGCATAATTTTGGGGTGGGTAGGGAGGAAATACACATGAAGATACATCATTAAAGAAAAAAAAATCATTAGTTACAAGAAAACCTAGGGCGGGACAATCAAGTCCGGAAATGTGGGGAACAAGGCATCTACAAAGTTTACCCACTGTCTATAGTTTAGGGCCAGGCGACAGCAGCTCAGAAACAGCCTCTGGATTTCAGCAAAGCAACTCAGATGGCATGTTGGGGTCATCATTGCTCCGCCCGTCTTGTAGCCCCGTAAAACTACTTAAACACATCTCCAGGAAGCAAGCGAGAGATTTAAAATCGCCAACTTTGGGAGGTGGGGTGTGAGTACAGTTGCGCGACGTGTCTCGGTTTCCGTTCATGTGTAAAGGGTCGTCCCGGTTGGGGCCCAAGTTGGGGTATGCACGCCCCAACTAACAACTGGGTTGGGGAATGAACCGAGCCAACACGCGCGCCACTTGCTTAACCACGAGACTCTCATGCAGTCCCCAGGACACCGGGTGATTTACCCGGCATGCAGCCCGTACCTCGAGACGCAGACAGGATCATGTCCGGGAACTGCGGTGTGGTGGCGATCTGTGTTACCCATCCATTGTGGCCCTTAAGGGTCCCACGAAGGGTCATCTGCTCGGTCATGGCTGCAGTTGATGCGAGGGTCGCCGCAGCGACAAGGATGGCACCGGATAGCTCAGAGAGCCAAGCACCACAGCGGCTGCCACCACGACCCTGTGGAGAAAAAGAAAGAGCGGCCTCCGCCGGAACCGGAAATACTCGGAGAGCAAGGCGGGGATTCCCATGATTCACTGCTGCTCAAAGATAGCTGCACTGAGAAGTGGGAGGAACTGGGAGAGTAGGTCTCAATTATCGTCGTTTCTTCTGCCACGCAACCTAGTTTGGCAGCGCTGTACAAATGCATTCTGAAGCCAGATGCGCCAGGGTTTTAGAAAGGCTTCTCGGGAGATTAAAGCATGCCGTGGAAGCAGAAGTGGGGCTGAGGGCACACAAGCAAACTACAGTGGCCTCTCCGCCCTTACGTGGCAGAGACGCGGCTCCGCCCTTTCCGCTTCTGTTCAGTTCCTCGGTTGGAGACCCCGGCTCCAACTTTGACTTACGGAAGTACAATTAAAGTCGCAATTAGAGGCGTGTGCCAGCAAATCTGGCCTGTTTGTTTGTTTTATGGCAAAATTTCATGTAGCGAAGGCTAGTCTTAAACTGGTTGTGTTGCCAAGGATGGTTTTGAACTACCGACCTGCTTCTGTCTCCCAAGTACTGGAATTATAAACCGAGCCGCCGCCCGGCGAGGCTATAAAGGAGGAAGTGCTGGGTTCAGATTTCTGGGGATTCTGTTGGAAGCCCTTTCTGTGCCTCTGATCATTCCCCAGAAAAGCCTGCTGGTCTGTCTTGTGCTGCCCTGAAAGAAGTGTTCCCGGACGGGGAAGCAGAGGAACACTGATAGCCTGGCAACCCGATGACCTCAACACGTGTTCAAATTTTGTAGTGTTTCCAAATGTCACAGATCTGGCCTTAAAAAGTTTTAACTGTATGTTTTAAAGTATTTGTGTGTGAGTGCGCTTGTGATTGCCACAGAGCACTGGCTGAAGTCAGGAATTTTCTCTCCTGCCATGTGTGTTTGGCTACAGCCGATTTGTTCAGCTTCACTTTTTTTTTTTTTTTTTTTTAAGGAGCACACACAGGTCAGGAAGGTAAGCAACCACTAATGTCTATGTGAACTAAAGGATACATTTAATTATTTATTTTAGTGCTATGGGTTGAACTCCCACATGCTAGGAAGAGTGCCTTACAGAGTTAAATCCACCCAACTCCCAGCCTTGTTTAGTTTTTGTTCGTTTTTTTTTGTTTGTTTGTTTGTTTTTTGTTTTTCGAGACAGGGTTTCTCTGTGTAGTCCTGGCTGTCCTGAAACTCACTCTGTAGACCAGGCTGGCCTCGATGATGGAATTC
>NT_187029.1:0-186379 GCF_000001635.26 Mus musculus
GAATTCGGTAACTCTCTGTTTTAACAGAGAACCGTACTGCACTTATGAACACCAGCAGGCAGGCTTTGACGCTGAAATACTGTGTTATCCGAAGCACCCAAAGCAGCACTCACTGCCCCCTGGCGCCCCTTCAGAACCAGCGGCTCCCAAAGCTACCCACGGGTGGGGCTCACAGTAGCTCCTGAGGAAGGGCCTTGCTCCCTCTGCTGGCACTTGCCTTTCTAATTAGAAAACAGAAATAATTCAAACCGCGCTGTGAACACTGATGTGCCCTTTACCTAGAGTCAATCCTGGTCAATATTTTGTCACATTCTTTGCCTTTCAGAAAATAGTTTATTGATGACAGGTAGACAAACAGATGAAAGACAAATAAATAATAGGTAGGCAGATGAAAGATTATTGATAGACAAACATTAACAAATGATAAATAACAGGTGATTGACAGATAATAAACAGATTGATAGATGGTTACTAACTGATAAACAGGAGATTAGAAGCCAAATAATAGGTAGATGATAGATGGATAGATAGATGATAGATGGATATTCACAGGTGTCCACCTCCCTGCCCTACCATTTGAAAGTTGCCTGCTGTTACTTCACACAGACACCCAAGGACACGGACACCAGCATCTCCTCCCACGTTTGCCATTTTAGTGCAAAACTTCAATCAAACCTCCTCCTGGCTGTGCCTACCGTGCCCTCCCTCCACAGCGGCTCCTGCTGTTCATTCTAGGAATTTCCAGCGCCTGTGGAAAATAATGGAGAACAAATGGAAGTACTTAGACGGGATATATGCTCTAAATTACAGGCCCCTTTTCTCTCCTCGGTGCTGGAGCGCAAATCCAAAAGCCTCTTGCGTAGAAGGCATGCGCTTCCCAGCGAGCTGCTATGTCTGCAGGCCTCCTATGTTACGTCCTTAACATCTCTGACATCTTCACAGGATTGAGTCTGTATGAGTCATTTCTGACGCTTTCAGCGGAAGCATTCATTTCTCACTAGGCACCTTTTCTAGCTTTCCGGGTCTGTGTGGTGTCTACTCTGTGTGCCCCAGACTGTATGAACCAAGAAAGAAGTATGTCTTTTCTACCAGGGTTAAATAAGACAAGGGAAATACATTAGATTTTTTAAAATAAATTTTAATTATGTGTATATGCAGGCACATGTGTAGGTATGTAGGTGTGAGTACATGAGCCCCTGGAGTAATTGTGAGCCGCCTGACACGGGTACTGTGCTAGCAAACAGAGCTGCAACCTCTCAGCCATCTTTCCAGCCCCCAAAACATCATTTAAAAAAAAAAAAAAAAAAAAAAACGGAAAAAATATCATTTGCCCAAAAATCTCCCGATTTGTCCTGAAATGAACAGCGTTCTGTGCTCACGGTGGCAGACTGCTCACTAGCAGCACTGCTTTAAATTATCCAGTTGTGTGAGCTTGCAAGGCTGAGCTCTGCCCCCTGGGTGTTAGCAGCAAAATGCCAGCGGAGACCCCTGAGTGCCTGCTCATTCACTTTGACATAGCTGTGCACCCTTTTGCAACAGTAAAACTTTTGCCCTGGGGTTATGTGATCACTTTCTTGAGACCTCCAAACCTATTTTTTGTTTGTTTTTTTAATTTGGGGGTGGGGGCGTTCGAGACACCCTGTGTAGCCCTGGCTGTCCTGGAACTCACTTTGTAGACCAGGCTGGCCTCGAATTCAGAAATCCGCCTGCCTCTGCCTCCCAAGTGTTGGGATTAAAGGCGTGCGCCACCACGCCCAGCTCCAAACCTATTTCTTATATGTAAGTACACTGCAGCTGTCTTCAGATCTGATTACGGGTGGTTATGAGCCATGTGGTTGCTGGGATTTGAACTCAGGACTTCTGGAAGAGCAGTCAGTACTCTTTTTTTTTGTTTTGTTTTGTTTTTTGTTTGTTTGTTTTTTTGTTTTTTGAGACAGGGTTTCTCTGTATAGCCCTGGCTGTCTTGGAGCTCACTTTGTAGACCAGGCTGGCCTCGAACTCAGAAATTTGTCTGCCTCTGCCTCCCGAGTTTGGAACTCAGAAATTCGTCTGCCTCTGTCTCCCAGCATTTGGAAGGCAGAAGCAGACAGATCTCTGTGAGTCTGAGGTCAGCCTGGTCTACCCTCTTGAGTCCCAGGCCAGTCAGAGCCACATAGCCCACTAAGCTAGACCTTGCCTATTCTTATCTTGTGCCCTGGGCCTGCAGTGCAGCCCTGCCTGGTGTGACACACAGCACAGGGCAGCTATGTTTTGATCTCTAGGTAGAGCAAAATAGATGAGATCCCAGAAAGAGAAGGAAAAAAGAAAGATTATAGGTATGTTTAAAGAAATGAAAGAAGTCGTAAATAAGCACCTGGGTGAATTCCAAGAGAACACAACCAGCTAAGTGAAAAACAGATCGAATCAATACAATATATAAAAGAGGAGCTCAGCAGAGAGATGGAGATGCTTAGGAAAAAACAAACTGAAACACTGGGTATGAAGAACACATGCAATCAAATAAGGTGCTGTGAGGAAGCCTCACTGATAGAAAGACTGATAGGCCAGACATATGGAAGGTGAGGTCGAAGAACGGGGACGTATAAGCAGGGCTCGCTAGATGGATGGACACAAAAGACCAATCCAAGAGTCAGGGCCAGAGAAGGAGCAGAACTTCATACTAAAGGCATTGTCAAAAACATTTTAATAAAAATCATAGTGGAAAATTTCCCAAATTAGGGAGTGTGGCAATTCAGATACAAGAGCCCTTTTGGGGATCAACCTGCCTAGCCTAGAAAAGAGCAAGACTGAAAATAAAAATATGCTGAGTAAGATGGCTCATGCATCCCAGCACTCGGGAGGCAGAGGCAGGCTGATTTCTGAGTTCGAGGCCAGCCTGGTCTACAAAGTGAGTTCCAGGACAGCCAAGGCTATACAGAGAAACCCTGTCTCAAAAAAAAAAAAAAAAAAAAAAAAAATGGCTCATGCCTTTGATCCCTGAGCTCAGGACTGCATCTCTGTTCGAGGACGGCCTGGTCTACACAGTGAGTTTTGGGCCATCCAAGGCTACATAGCAAGACAATAAAATAAAATAATTCCCTAACAAAATAAAAGCCAGCTCCTAGTTCTTTCATTTCCGCATGCCATTAGTTCTTCAAAGAAGATCCTGCACAAGACAGAAAGGAAAGCACCACTCAGAGGTCGCCTGTGTCTCTGCCCTCCCCGCCATTCCCTGCAAACATTCTCTACAACTTAGAATAGCATTCATCTGTGAATGTGACTGTAAGGCACCTTGGCATTGCACTGATTTAGTTAAACTGTAGTAGTAAGTTCCCCTTACCCAAGACAGAATACCTCCTTGGCCATGGATTTTTAACAGAGTTTACTCTGCCTGGTGGAGCAGGCTTAAAACCAATCAAGAATGTTTGTTTTCCCCGTGATAGTCGTAGGCACATCTTACCTGGAAAGTTGGCAGTTTAATTGGTAGGGTTCCCAGCTGGGTACCACCATTGGTGATTTTTCTCTTCTGGCAGCCTTCATGACAGCTTCTTGCCTTATGATAACTGACCAGCAGATGTGATTTCTCTGTCACTTGACTTCAGGACATGTGATATCTTCAGGGTCTTATCAACCAGCTCTGGCGGACACCAAAGAGGAATAGCAAGAGGCTGTACTGTAGGAGGCTCTGAGACCTCCCTGAACAACAACTCATGCGGGTATGTCTAATGGAGATTATCTTGAGCAACTTAATTAATGTGGGAAGACCCAGCCTGAAAAAGAGTAACACCACTCCTAATAGTGTAAGAATTGAAAAAGCCGCTAAGCTCAAAGCATGTATTCATTTATCTATGCTTTGCTCCTTTTTGTTTCAAGATTTTATTTATTTTATTTTATTTATTTAGTTTTAAATTTTTAGATTTATTTATTTTATTTGTTGGAGTATTTGGCTTGCATGTATGTATGTAGGTAGGTAAGTAGGTAGGTATGTAGGTAGGTAGGTAGGTAGGTAGGTAGGTAGGTAGGTAGGTAGGTAGGTAGGTATTTCCACCCTGTGCATGCCTTCTGCCCTCAGAGGTCAGAAGAAGGCATTGGATGCCCTGGAGCTGAAATTGCAGAGGGTTAGGAGCCACCAAGTAGGTGCTGAGAACAGAACATGGTTCCTTTGTAAGAGTCAGTGTGTGTGTGTGTGTGTGTGTGTGTGTGTGTGTGTGTGTGTGTGTGTGTGTGTGTGCAAGTACACAAAGAAGCTAGAAGAGTGCTAGCACTTGGAGCTGGAGTTACAGCTGTTTGTGGTTCCTGACAAGCAAACTCTGGTTCTCATGACTAAGTGGTAAGTGTTCTTAACCACTGAGCCATCTCTCTTGGTCATGTCTCTGTTTTTGACTGACTAGCTCCTGAAGTTCCTGCCTAGACTCCCCTGCTGAGATGGACTGTAACTTGGGCTTCTACACTCTTTCTTTCCTAAGCTGCTTTCAACCTAACTTCTGAGGTGGGAGGACACAGCTCGCTGCTCTCTGCGGGGAGAGAGAGTAAGTGGATGGATAAATCGGCCATGCGAGAAACAATCTGTGGCCCAAGTATCTGCACAAAGGCCTCCGGGTGAATGCTGCGGGGGTGAGGTCTTGACTGTTTTGTCTGGGGCTGCTTCTCAGGGTTGTGGTTTGGTGAACAGCCCTAGGGGATAAAATAATGCCTACCCTGCCCACATGAACAGCTAACATGCTTGTTTATGATTCTCTGCCTGTCTCTCTCTCTCTCTCTCTCTCTCTCTCTCCCTCTCTCTCTCTCTCTCTCTTCCTTAATCTCTGAAGAAAACTATACTGTGGAATTCACTCATTCACTCTCCTGGCCTCAAACTCAAGAGATCTACCTGCTTCTGCTTCCTGAGTGCTGGGAATAAAGACATAGGCCACCAACACCCAGCCTTATCTCAGCTGATTCTTGACAGTGCCTAGCTGCCTATGGTTTTGAGCTATGGTGTAGCCACCTAGTCTCTTGCTGTGACCCTCAGGATGACTCACAACCTTGAGAGTTTCCTTCAGGACAAAATTCAGGCCAAGTCACTGCCAAATGATGGGCTTCCCTGGGGCCCATCCATCTCTGTGCCCTCATCTTCCTATCTCTCTAATTAAAAGACTTCATCAGCATCAACTCTGCCATTTCTACGCTCCTCCTCTTGGGTCTGCCAGGACACTTAGGTCTGGGGACAGGGAAGGATAAGGCACAGAAGTCAGAATACAACCCCATGTCTGAGACATTGTCTTCATCAAACACAGAACCCACCTACCGTGACAGGTCTCCAATGTGAATCACTGGGTATTGTATGAGCACAAGGAAGGATCTGGGGTGACAGCTACATGATCCTGGCAAAAAAAGAAAGTATTCTGAAGAGAGACCCTTGGGTCCTCCCTTTGGACATTAGATAATTGAGACAATGGGCCCAGGGAATTGGTATTCCTCCACAAGTCTCCTACTGGGAGAAGGGAAAGCTAAAGCCTGATGCCAGGCAGAGAGGGAGCTTGTCTCCCAAGAAGGGAATTCGCTTGGTTCCCTCAATTCTCAGGCCACCTTATAAAAGAGACTGGAATGGAGACATGGATGGATCAATGTGGGCAAGACCACACGGTGACCAAGACTGTTTAGCTATCAAAACCTGGTGCTTTCTATTTAAGCTTATGTCAGAATCCTGGAGATGACCGTTCTCCAAAGTGTGACCACACTGAATAAGTCTCTTCTCTCTACTTTAAACTATTATTATGCACTCCCCAGACAAGACCCTACTACGTAGCCTTGACAGGCCTGGAACTCTCTGTGTAGACCAGGCTGCCTCCAAACTCACCGAGTCCTCTGTCTCTGCTGCCTGAGCCTGAGTTAAAGGCATGCACTACCACACCTGGCTTACTCTCTTTTTAAAGATATTATTAATGTATTTGAATATATCCCTGCATGTATGTATGTATAAGCAATATATGCATGTAGTGCCTATGGAAGTCAAAAGAGTGGATTGGATCCTCTGAACCTGGAGGATGTGTGTGTGTGTCCCATGTGAGTGTGTGTGTGTGTGTGTGTGTGTGTGTGTGTGTGTGTGTGTGTGTGTGTGTGTGTGTGTGTGTGTGTGATGCATGTTCCAGGGTCACGTACAGAGGTCAGAGGACAACTTGTGAGTCAGTTTTCCCCAACCACTTGGGACCTGGTAATTGAACTCAAGTCATCATGCTTTGTGGTGAGCGCCTTTACCCCTTGAAGCATCTTGCTGATCATATTATTTGTCTCCTTAATTGGTATGTTAAGGATGGTGGACAAGCTTAACTTATTGGGGCTTCCAGGACCCAAGTTTTGACCCTGAAAATCCCAGAAATAGTACTATTAGAATTTGTCCACTGAGACTGTTGGAGCAGCACAGAAAAGCATGGAGTAAGTTGTTAGCCTCAAGTAACCTGCATCTCAACTCCTCTTAAAATTCAGTCATGGAAGGCAGAGAACTGGAGAAGAGGCGGGGAGGGTGGGGGTTTGAATGAGAACAATGCCCATAGGCTCGCATGTTTGAAGTCTTGATGGCTGCTTGATGGAACTGTTTGGGAAGGACTAGGAGGTGTGGCATTGTTGGAGGAGGCATGTCACTGGGGTGGGCTCTGAGGTTTCAAAAGCCCATGCCATTTCCCTCTCCCTCCTACTTTCGGATAAAGATATAAGCTCTGAGCTACGTCTCCAGTGCCATGCCTGCTGGTGTAATGAGAATTCTGGAATTTTGCTTTCTTTAAAACAACAGAAATTGTATAAGAATATGTTTTCATTTTAATACCAGGCATGGGGTTATGGGGCTGCTTTGGACTGTCCACAGCAACAGACTATGATTTGCCTCGGGCTCTAGCAGAGGTGTGTTTTTGCCTACTGCAGATGGTTTCTGCAATCGTGTGATATTTAGAGTTTGGGGAACTTTTCAGAGGTTATATAAATGCTAGGCCCCTGAGAAATGGGGTTGGTGGTGGTTGGTGGTTACTCAGGGCAGTTGTTTGTAGTAGATTAGTTGTGCTCAAAGAAGAAACAAAAGGAAATAAATTATATTCAAGGATCTTGCTCTCTCTCTCTTCTCTTCTATCTAGCAATAGGAGGTGAAAGAGGGATAAAGGGTAGGAAAAAGAAGAACCCACAAAGTAGCAAAGACCGCTATATGCCTGCTGCTGTGCTCCCCACTGCAATGATCACCCTCTGAAACTGTAAGCCACCAATAAATTCTTTTTTTCAGTAAGCTGCCTTGGTCATGGTATCTTCATAGCAATGCAAATGTAAGACAGAGAACTAAGACCAGACTCAGATAAAGGAACAAAAGAAGAGGCCTAAGAAAGGCAAGGGTCTCACCTGCCCTCAGGGCTCTACTCTAAAATTATTTAGATGACACTAGACTGTCATGAAACACTTGGGCTGGTCATCTGGCACAGAGGATAAAGATCCTTGTGGCCGAGCCAGTGGACTGGTCTCAGTCTCTGGGATGAACATGGTGGATGAAGAGAAACAACTTTCCAATGTTTTGCTCTGACATCCATGCCTCAAACCATGGTGTTTGTATGTACACACACACACACACACACACACACACACACACACACACACACACACTGAATAAATAAAACTTAATTTAAGGCTGGGCATGGTGGTGCATGCTTTTAATCCCAGCACTTGGGAGGCAAAGGCAGGCGGATTTCTGAGTTCGAGGCCACCCTGGTCTACAGAGTGAGTCTCAGGACAGCCAGGACTACACAGAGAAACCCTGTCTCCAAAAACCAAAACCAAAAAAAAAAAAAAAAAAAAAAAATTAAAACATTGTAAATAAAAATGAAACAGTAATAGTTGAATTCAACTTTATTGTTTATAATCTCTATGCCACAAGTTCTTGCTGAGCTCCTGTCATAAATCCAAGGTCACAGGCAGTCACCTTAGGTCTCCAGTCGTGGGCCTCAGGTCAAGTCTCAGAGCGAAGGCAAAGATGAGTGAGAGTGGGTTTTGCATTGTCTCCTGATGGACAAACTTGTTTAGAAACCTCCTAGTTCCTGGGGCCCGTATAGTTGTTTATAGCTCACTTTTGGAGAAGTATTCTTTTGTATTTCTGGGGTTCCTTGTCAAAGCCAAGTCCACAGATTCCTGAATGTTCTTTGCCACCCTGAGTCCTGACTTGATAGCAGTGTCGATCCAGCCATGAGGCAGATCTGTGTGCTCCCCTGCGAAGAAGACCAGCCCTTCTGGCTGACTGAGTTCCTGGGCATAGTCCACATACTGGTAGGGGGTGAAGAAGGCAAAGCCACCCATGGAATAAGGGTCTTGACTCCAGTTCTTGATTGCAGAGTAAGGACAGAGAGCACGGAGCTCTTCTTTAGCGCGGCTGTGAAGAGCAGCTAGGTCATCCAGAACAATATCCACCACCTGAGTGTGGTCCAGGGCTGTGAAGAACACAGAGTCATCATCCAGGGTGTAAGATGCCAGGATGACCCCTGCACCATTGGGGAAGATGTGGTTGGGATAGTAGATGAAACGGGAAGGCCGGTCGGTGCTAGATTTGCCGCTGAAAATGCCGTCTCGTTCCCAGAAACGCTGTGTGCAGGCCAGGATCACTTTGGTGGCACTATTGTAGTGGACGGAGCGCAGAGCATCCTGTTTGTTGAGAGAGAGCGGTGGCTGGAATCGAAGGAGGCGGGCAGCTTTAGCAGTGGTAGCCACCACCACAAAATCCGCAGTCAGCCGCGCCCTGGGCAGCAGAGGGTCAGGTGTCCTGTAGGTGACGTGAACACAGTCTCCAGACATTTCCACTTCCTCTGCTGGTGAGTAGAACCAAACAGTCCCTGGGAGGAGAGAATTGTGCAGAGCCTGGGGGAGTTGGTCAAAGCCTCCAACGATTTCATCGAACCTGAGAATGAGCCAGCAGAGAAGGAGATGAATGGGTTGATGGACAGGCCCTTTGGAGGACAGGCTATCTGAACTGGATAATGACTTAGTCCCTTCTCAGACACGCCCCAGATATGTTTTACAGGGATAAAAATTTGACGAAGAACCAAGGCCAATCAGAGTGCTAGCTCCAGGGAACAAGAGAAAGGCACTGCTTTGAGGTGACCAATCAGAAGAGTGCATCTGCTCTACAGTGACCAATCAGAAGAGTGCATCTGCTCTACAGTGACCAATCAGAAGAGTGCATCTGCTCTGCGCTCACATACACCCCTCCTCTGGGTCACTGCCCTCCTATGGCCACCCAGAGTGCCTGCCTGATCATAAGCTGACAAAGACCCAGAATTGGACTCCTGATCCACCAGCCACCACCTCCCAGGTGCTGAGGCTAGAGGCTTTCGCTACCTCTCCCAGTTTCATGGGGTGCTAGGATGGAAGCCAGGGCTTCAAGCAAGCTCGACAAACTCTCTAGCAATTAAACCAGATCCCCGGCCCTGGCCCAGGATTCTTACAACCCCTTCCTAATGTCCTCTGGGGCTACTGAAGGCAAGTAGTCTAAACACGACAAAAGCTGGTTTATTTAGTCTGCCTTGAAACTTCCTCTTCTATCCTTCCTAAAGGCAGTTCTTGGCTTGGATTTAGGTTGATAAGAAGGGTGGGGTCTAGGCCAAAAAACAAAAACAAACAAACAAACAAACAAAACACTATGTCTAGATAAATCGATGCCACAGGCTGGCTGCCCCTTGGCCTGTTTTTTCACAAGACCAGTTCATCTTTATCTTTTTTTGTTGTTGTTGTTTTGAGATTAAGATGAGCCTGGAACTTCAGGTCCTCCTGCCTCCACCTCCTGAGCGTTGGCATTACAGGTGCGTACCACCTTGCCTGGTGCCCTTTTATCTTTATAGCTACAGATCACCTGGTCAGTGACCAATGGTGACTGGAGTCTTGGGTTTATATCCCTGCAGCCCAGTCTTCCCCGGGCTGAAAGATGACAAGTGTCCCTTGAAGCAGGGCTGAGGTCACAGGACAGATGAGGCTTACAGTAACACACTCTTGGTACACCCTTAATCAGAGATTGTCAGAGTGGGGTCCCAAGGTAGGCAGCATATCAGAACGCTTGCCTCCAAGTTCTACACTAGGTGTTTAACACCCCAATCCACTCCCATTAGTGACTCTGAGATTTCTTGGTGCCTGGATCCCTCCTGCCTCTCTTCTCTTCTCTTCTCTTCTCTTCTCTTCTCTTCTCTTCTCTTCTCTTCTCTTCTCTTCTCTTCTCTTCTCTTCTCTTCTCTTCTCTTCTCTTCTCCCCTCCCCTCCCCTCCCCTCCCCTCTTCTTCTCTTCTCTTCTCTTCTCTTTCCTTTCCTTTCCTTTTCTTTTCTTTTCTTTTCTTTTCTTTTCTTTTCTTTTCTTTTCTTTTCTTTTCTGAGAGTAGTCTTAAATTCAGAGAGATCTACCTGCCTCTGCCTCCTGAATGCGATTACCTGGCTTCCCATTCTTGGAGTGGGGAGGACTTCCTTCTGATGTCTTAGCTCCCCCTCGCCCCCCCTCCCCACTTCACTACTATCCTCAGCAGTAACTAGTGACCCCATTTCTCACCGGGGATCTTGGAAAAAGGAGATGATACCACGCAGGGTCTCTGTAAAGGCCTCATAGTAACCGGAGTCTGTGTTCAGCATGTCGCCGATCATCTGCACGGCCCCTCTGCTCAGGTTCCCCACCTTGATCAGGTACTCCTGTCCTCGTGCGTGAGGAAATAAGGCAAGCAGGTGAGAATGTACAGGGAGACAACATGTGAGCGCTTGCTTTCTACCCAAGGACAGCAAGGAACAGACCTGGATAGGGTAGGACAGGCATGTACACTCTGGGCCCCAAAGCTATCTTATATATGTGTCCAGAGATGATCCCCTTGGTCTACGGGGGAAAATAACTATACTTGGTATAGTTTTCAGCCTACAGACTCTCTTCTCAGCCTTTAATCCCTGCAATCCTCTCAGATAGTGGCAAGGAGTCCTGCTTTGTTAGATGGGAAAGCTGACACGGTCTCCATGTGCATCCATGTAGACCCAGCCTGGCTTCTCAGAAGAATCTGAGGACCAAAAACATCTCACCCTGCCCCCAACCTCCCACTCCTGCCCCATCACCTGCTGACCAGCTGCTCCATCAGCAAGTGACCTCAGCGCTGGCTCCTGGTGCACCTGTTGCCCTGATTGTACCCTATGTTTTGTCTCTGCTCATTGTCTCAGATAAAGCCATCGTAGACATGACAAAGCTGGCTGGAATGGCTTCACTAGCTAGAGTGGATGACCATCTAGTTTGCCTGGGGCTGAGTTGGTCCCCATCACCAGCGCAGGCAGGGCTAAAGGCCAGGCACTGAAAGAACCTGACAGAATGTTTGGGTATTACTGGTTGTGGGGGAAATGCCTCTATTCAACATACTCGTTTAAACCAGAGTAAAACTGTAGGGCTGAGAAATCCTAGGAACAGCAACACCAGGATGCCTGAAGAGAAGCCAGTCCCAATGATAGAAGCGTCAATATCAAGGTTCAGAGAGCTTGTCTGTGCCCCAAGTCTGGGTGTGTGTTACAGTGGATGTGGGTCTTATCCATCTCTGACTTGTCTTTATTCTCTGTCTCCTCTCTGTCCTTGAGTATGCAGCGGTCAGACTACACGTGACAACAGCCTTTGATCCACCCAACGTCTGAAGCAAACAGCCCACAGAGGCAAACCACAGCGGCAAACCACAGCCTACTTAGAATGGTCAGGACCTGAGACAGACTATCACCTTCTATCTCAGGATCAACTGGAGTATACCTATTATCCTCCTCTCACTAGGCCCATGGGTGGGCTGGCTCCAGGACCCATGATCCAACAGCCTCCAGTCAGGGCTACATCAGAAACTCTCCTGGTTTTGTGTCTGTAGTGCAGGAGACTGAATCCAGGGCCTCAGCCCTTATACCAGTGGGCTATACCCACGGCCCCAGCCTTTCCTGCTTTTTCACTGTGGTCATGTGTTACGAAAGATGTTTTCAGACTTTTAACAGTGGTCCCCAGCGAGTATGGAGCCAAGTGACACCACAATATGCAAGTAAGCATTGTGACTTTTGAAACATTAAGCAGCACACACCTGTCCAAGGCTTCCCACATCTCTGTCTGCCTCTGATTCAGCGGGTATTATGGAGGACTCTTTGATACAGCAAGCTCTAAAAAAGTAGCCTGGACTGCCCTCCACAGGGTCGAGTTCCTTCCATCCATCCTTCTTTCCCTGTCTCCCTCTTCTTCACTTCCTCCCCTGCAGGAGCATCCTCTCAGGGCAGGCAGGGAAGACCAGTAAAGTGTAGCAGTCAGCCCCAGGTGACAGTCCCACTGCAGGCTCTCAGGGCACAGTGGGACATAAAGTCTCAGGACTGACCTTGGTGGAGAACGAGTCATACTTCTCCAGGACCTCCTGGCAGCTGCTGTTCTTCAGCTCTTCCACAATCTAAGAGGGAAGAAGACATGGCAGACATGTGGTGAGTGTGTGTGTGTGTGTGTGTGTGTGTGTGTGTGTGTGTGTGTGTGTGTGTGTGTAGTGTGTATGGTGTGGTGTGTGTGTGGTGTGTATGGTGTGGTGTGTGTGTGGTGTGTATGGTGTGGTGTCTGTGTGGTGTGTATGGTGTGGTGTGTGTGTGGTGTGTATGGTGTGGTGTCTGTGTGGTGTGTATGGTGTGGTGTCTGTGTGGTGTGTGGTTTGTGTGGTTTGTGTGGTGTGCATGTGTGGTATGTGTGTGGTGTAGGGGGGGTGTGCATGGTGTGTGTGTGTGACACTTTATATGAGTTCTGGGATCCAGAATTGTGTCCTAAAACTGGCATGGTAGGAATCTCTCCTCTCCTTGAATAGACACCAGGTATGCAAAGGCAGGTGTCCAGGCTCCCCTGTCAGACTTAAAGTTCCTGCCTGTGAGGAGACTACTGCCTTTTCCTGCATTGACCTTTCTGTGGACTTCTAAGCAACCATGAAGCATGTAGGAGCCAGAGGGCCTGGCCTCACAGAGCTGCTGAGAGAGACTGGGCAGGCTGATCCTGAGCTGAGTGTGCCCAACAGCACTAGGGGACACCTGGGCAAAAGCCTCCAGGGAATGCTCTCTTTTCCCACTGAGCTCATTCATCATACTGGGTCCCTCCAGGCCATGGGTCAGATGAGACAAAGGCATGGTCACTGCTGGGCCAGGCAAAAAGGTGGGCAGGCGGTTCAGACAGACTGTTTATTGCTCTTCCTTGACAACCCACTGAGTCATGATGACAACTGTGATCTAAGCACTGGTCCTGCGACTGCCACCATCTTATCACTGAGACATATCCCAATCACCTAATACTCACAACAACCTGGGAACAAGAGGCTCTGGAAATATAGAGAGGAGAAGGGAGTCCACAAATAATTTTTGAGAGGCCACACAATTCATCCAACCCCAGAGTCCTGCTTGTAGATCTCTCTCTGCAATGAACTCATCCCACCATGATGATATTATGGTAGCTACTCCGTACATGTCTGTATATGCAGGGATGTCTGGGGTCTGAGAATACACTCCCTGAAGAGCCAGTGGCTGACATGGGACAGAGTCATGAGAGGGAGGGAGGCCAACAATAGCCAATCTGGTGTAGGCTTCCTGCACTCATGGATCTGAGGTTGACTCAAAGCTCTTCCCTGGGGAACTAGAAGACCTTGAGGGTGTTTCTGCAAGGTGGCTCTGAGGGAAGAGGGTTTCCCCTCATTTTGTCTTACCTTTCTCAGCGATGCATCAAAGAGCTGTTCTGCTGTCTTCCCCACCTCATCAGCTCTTACGGAGTAACCCAGCAGGCCAGGGTCGGCCTGCACTGCCCCTGAGCGCTGCCGAACTCCATTGACCAGCACCCAGGTCTGGTTGTTGCAAGGGCAGAATTCCTTTAGCATCAGGCCAAATTTTTTGATGAGTTCATGAGAAAGCCTGTGAAAGGGAGTTGGAGACTCCTCAGGCTCGGAGAGCCAACAGCACAATGCCTCTTGCACCCTGGGCTTACTTCCTGTCCGCCTTGGATTCACCAAGACCACCCCGGCCCTTCCTCCCATGAAAGGGATGCTAGGGACCTTGGTTATCACATGAAACTACAAACTATGAAGCCAAGACTCCCTACTAGTGACCTTCTATGTTGGCAGAGATCTCTGCCATTTTGTGTGGAATCTGCAACCTTCACATTTTCAAATGAGCCTACTCCAGTTCCTGGGGGTACAGTGAGGGGTGTCCCTGTCCCTAGAGTGTGTCCTTGGAGCCATCCTTCCTGGAGGCTATGTTCACCACTCCCTAACCTTCTAGCTGCATTCTCTAAACTTCTCACCCATTCAGAAAGGTCCTACTGGGAGGGAGCTAGGCTTCCTGTCATCTGCAAACTCAGTAGGCTGCTTTTGACTTTGCAGCAGGTTTATCTTGGACCACCTGTCGTATGGGGTCCTCAGCCCAAGCTGCTTGGCAGACAAACTGAGTACAGTTATCTTCTCACATGGATTAAACACCAAGGCTGGGAGAGGCTCCTAGGCAGTCCTGGAGCTGGCAAATGAGTTGAGTCAGATGCTAACCCCTAGGCTTCCATCCATCCACTGGTGTCTGCATTGGCCTCTTGGTGTGACAGCCCTGATCCTAGCCTTCCTTCTTTGCCACTACTGTCCTCAAGAGTACCTGTGATTGATAGGGATCCTCATGGCACCCAGCTCTATATACCAGTGTGCTCCAGGAACTCGGTGAGTCTCAATTCTGCCACCTACACGCCCTGAGGCCTCCAGCACAGTCACCTGGAAAGACAGCTCTTTAATAAACTCAATGGAGCTTGTCACATACGCTCCACACAACATCCTCTCCTCCTGTGGCAGACTCAGATTTACTACCCTTCCTAGTCCTCCATCCCTCCATCCATCCATTCACTTCTCCCTCCCCACTCTTCCCTCCCTCATCCTTCCCTTCCTTTCTTCCTTCCCTTCCCTTTTCCCTGACTCCCTTCCCCTCCCTCCTTTCTTCCCTCCTTCCTTCTCTCCCATCCTTCTTCCCTCCATCCCTCCATTATCCATCTCTTCCTCCCTCCCTTCTTGCCTCCATCCCTCCTTCCCTCCATCCTTCCCTCCTTCCTTCCAACCTTCCATCCCTTCTACCCTTCCTCCATCCATCCCTCCCCCTCTCCCTTCCTTCTTTCCTTCCTTTTTCAGTACTGAGGATGGAAACCACAGGGCATTCCTCCCCCTATCACTAAGCAACAGCACTAGCTTCTGCTTGCCTCTTTTTGAAGCTAAGCCTTTGTTATTGCGCAAGCTTATCTGCCCTCCTACCCCAGCTACCCTAGAACCCTAGAGCTTCATTTGGCCCCAGCTCCAAGGAATGTCCATAGCTTGGGCTGCTGCCTCCCTGTTTAGAGCCTAATCTTCCCACAAGAGATTCTCCATCACATACCTGGTGGCCAGCATCCTGCAAGATCTTGGCAGCAGTGAGCCCAGCCATGCCTGCCCCAATCACCACCACTTGCTTCCTCTCGGCTGTCTGTCCCAGTCCATTTCGAGCCAGCTGCAGCAGCTCTTCATACTGGGGATCCTCAAAGCACTTGACAAGCTTTCTGTTGAAGGCCTGGGTATCCAAGCTCAGCACAGACAAGAAGATGAGAGCCAGCCAGCCTGGGAACATAGCTGTGGATAGGGCAAGTAAGCAAATGCCTAGGGATGAAGGAGGACTGGCCATAACCCTTGATCTGAGGAAGATTTATCACTGGACCTATGACTCAACGTACCGGGCACTGCCCTACCAAAGAGAGCCTTAGTCACGGGTCCTCCCAAGTTTACCTGCCACTCTTCCTGCTGGCCCGCAAATGCCCCTCAGGTACCAAAGCCTCTCACTCAGGGAATGACACAGGCTGAATGTCTGCCCAAGTCACCTTCCTTCCCTTCAGTCAGTGGGATTGCCATGCACACAGATGACGTAGACCTGGCTACCACATTGGCTTTTTTTCCATTTCTACCACTATTTGAGGTAGATAGACTGTCTGTCATGAGACGACCCTTAGCTAAGCCATTGTGGAAGACCAAAGATCGGGAGCCTGAAACCTTATATAACAAATAGTCCCCAAAATGTATATGATAGATCATCAGGTTCCCAAGTCCCAATGGATCATCACAGGGCTGCCTATAAGAGATGGACATGGCTCCCTGAAGTTAGAGTATGCCTCCCGCAGTGAGCCTGTGTTCTGAACTTGTTTTCTGACATAGTTCTATCAGTTCTGGCTCAGCTGTGGGAAAGGCGGATCAGACCTTTCCTCTGAGAGTCTATCAAAGGTGTGCATCTTGTGTCAGTTGAATTCTTTTTTTTTTTTTAAGTATAACTTAAGTTTTATTTTTCCACTAAAGGTATATGAAAAAGCATATAGAAACCTACAAGTTAATAAGCTTATTAAAAGTTAAGAAATAGTTTGATTGGAAGTATTTTGCATGAGGAGATAGTGTTCCTTCTAGAAGCCATAGATGATTAAAAATTCTAATGCTATAGAGAAGCAGAAAGGAGCCAGCCCAAAGTCCCACCCCTAACCAAGGAACTATTTGCAATTGATATCTTCTGGGAAGGTGAAAATGTTTTTTCTGTCATTTTCTTGTCATTGTTGTTGTTGTTATTCTTGTTCTTGTTGTTCTTTTTGTTTTTCTTTTTTTTTTTTTACTTTTTTATTAGATATTTTCTTTATATCCATTTCAAATGCTATCCCAAAAGTTTCCTATACTCTCCCCCCTACCCTGTTCCCTTACCCACCCACTCCCGCTTCTTGGCCCTGGCATTCCCCTGTACTGGGACATATAAAGTTTGCAAGACCAAGGGCCTCTCTTCCCAGTGATGGCTGACTAGGCCATCTTCTGCTATATATGCAGCTAGATATACGAGCTCTGGTGAATTCTTATTTTCAAAGCTATTGTCTGGCTGGACAGTGGTGGTACACACCTTTCTTTAATCCCAGCACTTGGGAGACAGAGGCAGGCAGATTTTTGAGGTCAAGGCCAGCCTGTTCTACAGAGTGAGATCCAGGACAGCCAGGGCTACACAGAGAAACCCTGTCTCGATAAAACAAAAACAAACAAACAAAAAAAAGCTATTGTCGGGGCTGGAGAGATGGCTCAGCGGGTAAGAGCACTGACTGCTCTTCCAGAGGTCCTGAGTTCAGTTCCCAGCAACCACATGGTGGCTCACAACCATCTGTAATGAAATCTGATGCCCTCTTCTGACGCATCTGAAGACAGCTACAGTGTGCTTACATATAATAAATAAATAAATCTTAAAAAAGAAAAGAAAAGAAAAGAAAAGAAAAGAAAAGAAAAGAAAAGAAAAGAAAAGAAAAGAAAAGAAAAGGAAAGAAAAGAAAAGAAAAGAAAAGAAAAAGCTATTGTCTGTGTTATGGGACAAACTGAGTCTTCCCAAACTTATATGTTGAGGCTTTAAACCACAAGATCTTAAAATTGCAACTCTATGTAGGGATGATCACCTTTGAAAGGTGAGTGAGTTCAAACGAAGCTGCAAGCTGGGTCCTCCTCCGATGAGATATCCTCATAAGAAGAGGAAGAGTGTAAGCCATGGCCCTCAAGGAGAACTCCAACCTTTTCCTAAACTGGCACAATTTCTTACTGCATCCTAAATACTTATCCTTATACCCACAGGGAAGTGTTACTCTCATCCCCTAACAAAGAAGGTTCTTTTCGGAGCAGAGACTATTACAGAAAGTTACAACTGGTCAAAACACAGAGAACTACCTACTGTTATGTACCCAGCCCCAACTGATACATCTACAACACAATCCCTACAACTAAGGCTCAAGGAACATTGAGGAAGACAGGGTATGTGTGTGGGGTGTGGAAAGATCGGAAGAGCCAAAGGACATACATCTATTTTGAGATAGCTTCTTCTAAAAGAAGGAGGAGGAGGAGGAGGAGGAGGAGGAGGAAGAAGAAGAAGAAGAGGAGAAGAAGAAGAAGGAGGAGGAGGAGGAGGAGGAGGAGGAGGAGGAGAAGGAGAAGGAGAAGGAGAAGGAGAAGGAGAAGGAGAAGGAGAAGGAGAAGGAGAAGGAGAAGGAGAAGGAGAAGGAGAAGGAGAAGGAGAAGGAGAAGGAGAAGGAGAAGGAGAAGGAGAAGGAGAAGGAGAAGGAGAAGGAGAAGAAGAAGAAGAAGAAGAAGAAGAAGAAGAAGAAGAAGAAGAAGAAGAAGAAGAAGAAGAAGAAGAAGAAGAAGAAGAAGAAGAAGAAGAAGAAGAAGAAGAAGAAGAAGAAGAAGAAGAAGAAGAAGAAGAAGAAGAAGAAGAAGAAAAGTGTGGAGGGGAAGATGGGTCTGGGGAGTTAGGGAGAGGAGTTGGGGGTGACTATGATCAAGCTACATTGTATGAAATGCTCAAAAAAGTAATACTAATATTGTATTAATAAAAAGGAAGAGGAAATGTGAACACTAAAGAGGAACATCAGAGATGCCCACACCAAAAGGCAATACCCATGAGGAAGGTATGATGAAAAACCTTTGAAGAGACCAAACCCACCAGCAATACCTTCGTTGAGACACCCATCCATGTACTCTATGGTATTTTCTTACAGTCTGAGCTGACTAATACAGGTTGTTCCTCTGCATCTTCCCAGGTTGGTGAAGAGAAGATCGACTGGGTACCTTTCTCCAAGAGCATAGGTTGCCACTGAAACACGTCGTAGCATTACAGAGAGCAGACGCAGAGGAACTGCCTTCTCTGTATGACTGAGTGTTATCTCAGACACCCCACCCAGCACCGAGTCCCTCTGTTCCTGTTCAATACGCATATTTGATACGTTAGATAATTGCTCAACCTGTCGTATCCAGCTTGAATCAGGATTCAGTTTCATCTGCAAGAGCTTAGCTCCTAACAGTTCATCCAGCAATTGAGAAATACACGTATGGAGGAATGGGCAGACAGAAAGACGGTGGGCTGAGGAGTGGATGAGTAGACAGAGGGAAGGACACATGGACAGAGGTATTCCTCCAACCTCTGCAATCATCACAGACACCAGGCCTGCGGCTAGGAGCCAGGGTTTCGTCTGGACTTGTTGCCGCTCATCCTTCGACTCACCTTTACAATCTGTTTCTGTCTGCTTTCCTCAGGGCCTACCCTAGTCTCCAGACTCCCTCTGTGAACCTGCACACTAGGCATCTGACTTAATAATTATTTTTTGAGGAATGATCACACACACACACCATCATCGCCATCACTGTCACCACCACCCAACTCCAGCCTATTTTCCACACCTTGGATTCACGCATCTCTTTTTTTTCTTCAAGGAGTGGAACTAGTGAATACTAAGGAAGTGGACTCAAACTGGTTTGGAAACCGGAAGTCTCGGGGTTTCCCTCTTTGCTCCCTTGTGAGGCACTAATTTGCATTTATGCATTGTCCATACGAGCATGATTCAATATGATACCTTAACACACTCATACAGTATGCACCCATCATCTTAACTGCATTGCTGGAAAATGGTGCTTGAAATCACCAGCAATCCCTTTAAAAAGGCTGGACCTTCTGGGAAACACAACTTCTCTCAAGCTGGTTTTGCCTGAGTGGAGGAAGTTCCACTGGGCTGCTCTCTTTTTTCTGTCAGTTGCCCTGCCCTGGAGAGCCATTCCAACACAGTTACTGCAGAGTCGAGCAGAGGAGAACAAAGCATCTTTGAACTTCAGGAGCATCTTTGAGCTTCGGGAGTATCTAGCACAACAACCCACAGTCCCCAACTACATGCAGAAAAACAAATCCGGAGCCAGGAAGCCTGTGGTGGCCCAGGCTACCACAGGCATTTACTACGCAAGCTGAAGCTGGCACCAGATCCACAGCGCTAGCGTCCCTCCACCCACCCTTTGCTTTAAAGAGTGGCTGTGTCTTCGGTGGGGTGACCACGAGAAATCCACGTGTCTGCTGGAATCAGGAGCCATGTCTGACCTGCCCGTTTGCATGGACGCTAAGCTTCGTGTGGCCACAGAAGCACTGTGGGTGTATGTGTAATGACTTTGTTGGAGAAATGAATAAAATCTGCAAGTGAGGAACTGGATGCGGAAATCTCACCTCCTGAATCTGTTTCTTTAAGATAAGACCTCACTCAAAGAAGCTCAGGTTGGTCTGGAATTTACTACATGAGATCCTGGCTCAAAAATAAATAAATAAATAAATAAATAAATAAAAAGTCAGAGACAGGCAGATTTCAGAGTTTGAGGCTAGCCTGATCTCCAGAGGGAATTCTAAAACAGCCAGGACTACAGCCTGCCTCATAAAAACAAGAGTCTACCAAGGGGGAGTTGGAGAGGTGGCTCATTGGTTAGAGCAGTGGCTGTTCTTTCAGAGGACCTAGGTTCAGTTGAGCATCTGTAACTCCAGTTCCAAAGGATTCAATACTTACTTCTGCATACATGGTATACAGATGTACAAGCAAACACTCATATACACATATATTGTGTGTGTTGTATACGTTAAAAAAAACTACCAAAAACAGAGAGAGAAAGAACAAAAGAAAAGGCTCTAATTTTTTACAGTAAGGTAACTAACTGACAACCTAATTAATATATTTTTGTTTGTTTACTGAGACAGGATCCCGGGTAGCTCAAACTAGCCTCACACTCAGAGTAGTCAAAGCTGGCCTTTGAATTCCTAATCCTCCTGCCTCTACCTCCCAAGTGCTGGAGGTGGGGCCTGAGCCCACCATGCCCAGCTTTTGTTTAATTTTGAGATAGACTCTTACATTGGAACATGGACTAGCCTTGAACTCTGCATCCTCCTGCCTCAGTTTCCCATTCGATGGGAGCCCAGACATGTACCACCCACTATGCCTGACTTTCTTGTATATTTTGTAAAGAGCAAGAAGGGGGGATTTGAAATGATATTGAACAACAATGACTGTGTAAACAGATGAAAAGGCCGCCTCTGCCCTATGATCACATACTGTAGTAGGTGCTAAATTATCACACTGTGAGCCAGGAATCTGTGTGGTCATTATGTACCATTAGAAAGATAAAAATACAGAGCTGTGCACCTGTCATCCCAGCACTTGGGAGGGGGAGGGAGGAAGTACCAAGGATTCAAGGTCCTCAGCTATAGTCGGAGCTCATTAGGGGATATATGAGACCCTGTCTTAAAAACTAAAACAAAACTAACTAAACTAACTAAAGTAAAACCAATTCTGTCCCTTTGTCTACTTCAAAATACACCTGCCAGATCATTTCGTCATTGGTTTGGAAACCAGAGTCACCATGGGTCTAAGAGCTGAGCTGTGGGGATGACAAAGGAACCCTGAAGGTGGCCCCGAGTCCTGGCCTAGCAGCCTTCCTCCCGGTTCCCACAGAAGCCCAGCCATGGATCCCAGGTCTCCAGGGACCAGATGACTCCAATTCCTTGAGTCTGTCTGAAGGTGGGCAATCAGGACAGGTCATGCCTCTCTCCCATGTCAGAGCTCATCCACTGTCTTGATACTCCATTCACAACTCTGCCACCAGAAGCACAGGGGTGACGGTGGGGGTAGCCCTGGAGAAGAGAGCCCAGGTCCTGAGGGATCATTCGCAAACATGTGCTCTCTACATCAAGCTCCATTCCCCTTGCCTCTCACTAGGGGTTTAATGAATCCTTCCAGCGGTTTTTGGCCAGAAGCCTTAGGAGAGATTCGAACCCTCCTGAGAATCTTTCACCTCAGCATTCGCTCCTCCTTCCTACTGCTGTCTTCTCTTCCTTCTATTCCTTTTTCTCCTTCTCATCTTCATATTTAATTTTTTTTTGAGATGGAGGCTTAACCATATAGCCCCGGCTAGCCTGGGGCTCACTGTGTTATTCCAGACCTGCCTCGGGCTCTCTCTCCATCATCCTTCCTTTCTCCTAGATTTTCTTCTAGGAAAGAGCCACCTCTTCCTCCTGCCTCCAGGGCTCCAGGGCACTTGGGACAGTTGTGTTTGTTTCCTGCTTGATGAGCCCCTGGTGAGTGCTCTTCTGACACATCTCTAACTTCCAGGACTTGAGCCTATTTTTTTCCCATAGCCCTTCTGAAGGCTGTCACCCTTCCCTGTCCCTCCCTTTGTGGGATGGAGCCGGTTGGAGCAAACCCACGTAAAGGCTGCTCTTCCTGAAGACTCGCCTGCAGAAGGAGCAAATCTGGACCTGGTGGAAAGCAGAGGTGAATGACGAGAGCACATCCAACAGGCACAGGCACCTGCAGCCTGGCACAGCCTCACTCTGGCCTTCTGAAATCTAGAGCCAGGAGGCCTCCTGAAACCTGATCTCATCCAGCAAGAACATCACCAGACTCTGGGTTTAGGCTTCTCAAACCCCATCTCATGGTATCCCGCTATAACTACATCTCATGATGTAACAATGGGGATAAAATGACCATCGGGGGCTCACACCTGTCATCCCGGCTCTGCAGAGGCTGAGGTTGGAGGCTTTTTGTGGGTTTGAGGTCAGTATGAGCTACACAGCAAGTTCCAGGACAGCTAGGTTAAAGGTGACTCTGTCTCTAGCAGTAACACCACACGTGATCACAAGGCTGATCTCTGGAAAGTGTGGCTTGGGATCAGACACAGGAAACCTTCCTGGGTCTACTAGAAATTCGTTACAATGCCCCCTGAGTGGTGGTCGCATGAGTGTGTCACTACTATGCAGAGCAGTATATAAGATTTCAAAAGCCAGTTCTAAACCACAAAAGTGAACCCCTCATTACCATTAAAACTGCATGTCTAAAAATTTTTGAGACAGTGTCTCACGTAGCTCAGGCTGGCTACAAACTCACTATGTAGCCAAGACTAGCTTTAAACTTCTAATTCGCACGTATCTCTCTCCTGAGTGCCAGGTTAGAAGTGTATATGCTTGGCTTAAAATGTTTGGTTGTTTTTGTTTTTTGTTTTGTTTTTTTCTTGTAGGGACTGAAGAGACAAGGCAGTGTATAGGAACACTTTCTGTGTGAGCACACAGACCCGAGCACAAATCCAAAGCACCTAACGTGAAAGCTAGATGTGACTTTGTGTGTCTGTGACCCCAGTGTTACAGAAAGTGACTTGCTGAGCATTGCTGGCTGGATTCTAGCTGCAGGTTCTGTAAGAGACCCTGCTTCACAGTAATAAAATGAAACTTGATAGATCAGAATCCCCAACAGCCTCCCCTGACCTCCACATCTGAGCATACACACATGTACAAATATAACACACACACACACACACACACACACACACACACACACACACACACACACACACACAGTTTTCCTAGGTTCAAAATGTTAAGGTGGAAGGTGGGTGGGAGGTGCATTGGCTAGTTTTTATGTCAACTTAAGACAAGCCAAGGTCATCTGGGAAGAGGGAATTTCATATGACAGAATGCCTCTATCAGACTGGTCTATAGGCAAGCCTGTGGGGGCATTTTCTTAATTGATCATTGGTAGAAGAGGGCCCAGTCCACTGTAGGTGGTACCATCCATGAGTAAGGTGGTCTTCGGTTGTATAAGAAAGTAAACTGAGCAAGCCGTTGGAAGCAAGCCTCTGTGCAACAGTCTTCCAGTATCTTCTTCAGTTCCTGCCTCCAGGTCCCCGCCTTGACTTTCTGTATAAACTGATGGCAATGACCACTCTGTGGTATGGCTAATGGGAATGTTTTTGTTGTAGATATACGACAACCAACAACCAGGGACATCTGGAAGAGTCCAGAGCAGAGAGAGAAAGAAGTACACTGAACAGAGCCAGCAGACTGAGCCTGGCTGGGGCTCTCTGCTGGAGAGAGGAGATCAGTAGGGGATGGAGAATAGAGAAAGCATGGGGCAGAACAGAGATGGAGGATGCACATAGCAGGAATAGCAGGAGTAGAAGGAGAAAGAGTAGTTGGGGAGAGGGAAGTCATGAGCTGGAGGGAGTTTAGGGGAGGGGAGGAGGTGAGACTGGAAAGGATGCTAGCTAGCATGGACTTTGAAATGTCACAAATATCATGCTGGCCAGCATGTGCTTGGATATGCTAATAGGCACTACAGGTAGCCATAAGTCCCTTCTACCAGAAGTAAGAGAAATGACTCCTTTTGGTAAGTAGAAACCAGTTTCACAAGTTCCTGAGGAATGCTGGATTTTATCCAACTGCCAGAAATCCTCCTGTAGCTCAGGTTGAGCTCATTTCTGGGTATCTGGACCGCCTTTTGGGGTTTAGGGAACTGAATTTTCCTTTGAGCCTAACACTTTCCTCAGTGATGGTCCTAAGAGCTGTAAGCTGAAATAAACCCTTCCCTCCCCCAGTTGCTTTTGGTTATAGTGTTTATAGCAATAGAAACCTTAAATAAGACAGGAGGTGGAGACTAGGAGGATCAGAAGTTCAAGGGCAGCCTCGGCTATGTGGCAAGTTCAAGGACAGATTGCACTAAATGAGATTCTAGCTCTAAAAAGATGTGTGTTCATGTGCATGCAAGAACACATGCATGCACATGAGTATTTACAGGCAACAAGCCAATAGTAGAAGAGAAATGAAATATAATTGAGCAGAATGTCAGTTGGGGTTGAGATGCTTCTAGTGTGAACTGGGACACTTCTAGAACTGGGATGTGTTTTGAGGCAGGGGATTGTCTTCAGGCCAGGGCTCACTGTCACTTGCGTCTTGAAAGAGATCTTATCCTCTGCTCAGTGCGTCAAAAGGGGCTATACTGCCCTAGGGATGCAGAGGTTGGCCAACAAGAGATTGGCACAAATAGCATAGCAAGTGAAGGCCCCACTTGCACCAGGCTGCATGTAAACCTGCTTTAAGCAATAGAGGTTAAGTTCCTCTCCTTTGCCAACCCTTGATAATGTCCCCTTTCTATTCAAATACATCCTAGAACACATCTTGAAACCAAGATTGATGGGCTGAGCCATCCTAGACCAGTTATACATAACAATGCATGACAAGACAAACTGTGTCCCTTGAGTGAACTTTTGGGGGAAACCCTCTATTGGCCATCTTATAGCTAGGCATAATTGGGCATAAGATTATTAAAATCAGATGCATTTTGGGAAAAGACATGTGTAGTGAGCAAAGGCTTACATAACCCAAGCCTGTCGATCAAAGCAGAGAACCACCAACATGACACCTCCCAGCAATTGAACTTCTTCTCCTGAAGCTCTTGAAAGGAAAGTCTCGAAGGGTAATCAGGACCCTTGAGTACCCTCACTTGTGTGGCCCACTGCTCTCTTAAGGCACATTCTGACCTGCGCTGTCACTTTTTGCTTTGAATAAAGTCCTTATCACTTTTGCTAATCTATGGGTGTCTATTTCAGTTTTCTGAATAAGATGCCAAGAACCTGGAAACTCTTAGACTGGACTCTGACCACCAGTCACAAAGAGATGCCTGCCTCTAAGATGGGCATGGATCTCTGTCCAGAAGCTATTGTCTTGCAGAAGGTTGTCCCAGGATGTCTGCTTTCAGAGATCTGTCTTTGGGGGGGGGGGTCTGTATTGGGGCCTGTGATGGGGTGGAGAGAAGGGTATCAATCCCGAGGGTGTGTCCTGAATGTCTAATTTAGAGATTTGCGTCTATCCTGAGGTCTATCCTACAGTCTGTCTTGGGGGTCCATCTGTCTATTTGCATATATGTTACCGGTGTGCGGATACTCGGGGAGGCCAGAAGAGGGTGTCAGATCCTCTAGAGCTGGAGTTACAGGCATTTATGGGGTGCCTGGTGTGGATTCTGTGAACCACACTCAGATCCTGATGAAGGACAGCAAGTGCACAACCCCTGAGTATCTCTCCAAGCCACACCTCTCCCCATTTCTTGAGAGAGAGAATCTACAAAACCTGGTCTGTGTAACCAGAACTGGAACTCCCTATGCAAACTAGCTAGCCTCAAATTTAAGATGGTCCTCTTGTCTCTGCCTCCCAAGTGCTGGGATTTTGGGTGTGCACCATGCCCAGCTTCTGTTTATTCTTTGATTGGGGGTCTGACAGCCAGGGTGGGGATCCCTCTGTAATGCTGTAATGGTGTTGGTGAAGGAGATGGCTGTCCTCAGAGTATTCCCAAGGCCTGAGTCTATTTATGTGAGTAGAGCCCACAAGAGTAAAGGAAGCACAAAAGCAGAATGAGGAACTGTGGGTCGGCGCTTAGGATGCTGGGGGCCTGCACTGGCCCCTGCCCTTGCAACATGACTTTCTCTTTCTGCACCTCTTGTGTCTGCCCCTGCACCTACCCCACAAGGCTGTGTGGGAATCGCCTGTGCCCTGCACACAGAAAGAGACCATGACCACTCAGAACCCTCGTTCCTCCTGTGGGAACTGCTCCCTGCCCTGCCCCTGGAGAGAGTCAGAGTCAGAGAAGGCTCAAGAGGTCATTATGTGGGTCAGGAGCCTGGCCCTACACTGCATGCACAGTACAGAAGCTCAAAAAACATCATGATGGACGGAGGGGGGATGGAGATTAAGCCTGCAGGGAAGAGAGGAGAGAGAGGATGGAAACCCAGGAGAACAAAGAGTTGCCTCTAAAGCAGCTGGGGTTAGGGGACACACAGCTCACACCATTTGTTCAGTCTCAGACCCAATTAGCACAGAGCACACCAAAAAAACGAAACAAAACAAAACAACAAACCCACACACATCACATATAACATACAGTGCACGTATGCCACATATTACATACATAACACACACAGCACACATGCATAACACAGCACATTACAGAAAATACACCACACATGCGCACACACACACACACACACACACACACACACACACACACACACACACACATGCCCTTCCTCCTTGAAGTGATTCTGGACCATCTCATTCCAAATGAAATAGCAGGAGAAATGGGACCATCCTGAGTTACTGAAGTGAGGACTCACCCCAGAAGAACTCTCACTATGCTGTACCCTGGTATCCAAAAGCTAGTCTTAGGATGTTGTGTCCAGGCAAAAGGGACCTGACACAGGCAGAGGGGGAAAGCACCCCCTTCTAGGGTGGCATACAAGCTAAGAGAGGTCATTTCCAGGATCTTCACTCTGGGAAAGAAGGCAAGGGGTTCATACCTAGAAGCCTGCCTGGGGCTGGTAGCATCCATGTCCACAGAGCCAGAGCTTGGGTAAGAGTTCGTAAGAGTTGTCAGAGTTGAGGAATGTGAGTGAAGGTCAGAGTTCCGGACAGGAAGTGGCCATCTGTACTCCTCTGTCATGAGCCCATGACTCTCAATGAAGATGAAGCTGGACTCCTTTGGCTTTTCCTTGCTTTCCAGGTCTGCTGACAAGCCAGAGAAGTTCGATGAAGAGAGTGGGATCATATGCTTCTGTGTGACATCCAGGGCAATGCTCTCATCCTGATGCAAGAAGAGGCATGGTGCAAGAGGGTGTGGCCATCAGTGGCTCAGCAGGACCTGGCACCTCTGGGTGGGGGTGGGTCCTCAGTTCTGCCATCATGAAGCCCAGCTCCTGGGCTCTGTGTCTTCATGTCCTACAGGGAGTGAACTCACACGACCTTGTGTGACTGTGGGCTGCCTCTGTCCCCAGCTTTGCACCTGTTCTTTCCCTTCTGAAAGCTGCATAAGGAGAGAAAGTTCCAGCATGACTAGCAGGTTTGAGGTGTCTCCTAAGAGAAGGCAGCACCTGAGAGTGCATGCTGGGTGGAGGGGCTACACCCTAACTCTGATCTCCACCTCCAATTGCCCCATCTCCCAGAGCTCTGCCTTCTCTGCCCTTTACACAGAGCTACCATCTCATGGCAGATGTTGAATTAGTAGCACTGGGGATACCTGACTCTTGTCTTTCTTTTAATTCATGTTATAATTGCTTTATATATATATTTAGTATAGAATAGAGTTTATTTGAGGACATGGGGAAGGGGGTTGAGAAGGGAGTAGAGGTAGAGAAAGAAAGAGGAAGAAGAAGAGGAGGAAGAGGAAGAAGGAGGAGGGGATGAGGAGGAAGAAGAAGGAAAAGGAGAAGGAGATGGAGAAGGAAGAAGAAGGAGGAGGAGGGGAGGAGGAGGAGGAGGAAAGAAGGAGGAGAAGGAGGAAAGAAGGAGGACGAGGAGGGGGAGGAGGAGGAGGAGGAGAAGAAGAAGAAGGAGAAGAAGAAAGAAGGAGAAGAAGAAGAAGAAGAAGAAGAAGAAGAAGAAGAAGAAGAAGAAGAAGAAAGCCAGCCAGGAACACATGGAGAGAGGGGGTGAGGAAGAAGAGGAGAGGGGGACAAAGGGATCAGAGAGAGAAGAGAGTCAGAAAGCTATAACAGCTTTTTAAAAATGTATTATTTTAGCCGGGCGTGGTGGCACATGCCTTTAATCCCAGCACTTGGGAAGCAGAGGCAGGTGGATTTCTGAGTTCGTAGGCCAGCCTGGTCTACAGAGTGAGTTCCAAGACAGCCAGGGCTACACAGAGAAACCCTGTCTCAAAAAAAAGTATTATTTTTTATTTATTCTTTCAAAATTTCATAGAACTATACAACTTTTATTACTGTGCCTTCCAGTGCCTCTGCCTGGCACTTCCTGGTGATCCCACTCTATCTCCCACCCACCTGCAGCTCTACCCTTTGTCGTTGTTATTAATGAGGTCCTGAATCCATGACTGCAGCCTACAAGTGCATAGATGTGTGCCCTAGGCATGAACAATGTACTGGTACCCATATCCCTAAAGGGGCATGACTTTTTCCTCCCTCAGCACCATCAACTGCCAAAAGTTCCTCCACCAGGGAGCCACTCCAATATTGACTCTCTTGATCTTGTGCCAGTCTTCTGCTGGCAACTCCCCCAGCTATGAGGTGTCACTCACACTCACCAGCTCTTGGATTCTTCCTACCTCCTCTTCCTCGATGTTCCCTGAGCCTTGGGTGGAAAGAGGCAAATTCAGATGATCCATCCACAGCTAAGCACTCACAGTTACTTACACTTTGACCAACGTGAGTCTCTGCACGGTTAACTAGCTAGCCACTGTAGAATGGAGCTTCTCTGACCAAAGTTGAGAACACCACAAATCTATAAAGATTTAGAAGCAAGTTTGAAGGCATGACTACTTACTGTGACAAGAGTGGGTTTTCCATTGTGGCCTGTGAGTCTGTGATGTCCCCAGTCATGGACTTTGGACCAGTACCAGGTATGAAATTCCTCCAGTTGAGCAGGTCTCACGGTCAACTAGAAGGTAATTAGTTAACCCCACGATGGTTGTGACACTATTGGACCAGATGGAACAGCTTGCCAGTCAGCTCAGCATAATACAATAATTTTTTAACAAATAAAATTTATTTTGTGTACTTAAGGTTCATGCATAATGTTCTAGGGTATGTACACATGGTAAAATTCCACATCTGTTATCCCACATAGGTTATACTCTGTGTGATGTGTGACACGACCAATTAAATCTACTCAACAACAACCAAAATCCCTATTACAATGTAATGAACTTGGTCCTCATACTGTATGCTATGTTCATCCTGTCTACCATCCATGGCATATCATTATATCACTTTTAATCTACATCTTCTTATCTCCTCTCCCTTACCCTTGCCCCAACCAAAATAACCACTGTTCCATTTTCTGTCAATGTGTATTTGAGTGTTTTCAGGTTTTAAAATAAAAGTGAGCTCAGGCAATATTCTCCTTTTGGGTTTAATAGTCCATTAAGCACAAGTACACACACCACATATATATCATCTACATGAATATATACATATGTATGAATAGATATGCATGGGTATATGTCATGTGCTTAGATATATCATGTGCAGATATACATATATATGGATATAGCTGGTATATTTTCTTTATCCATTAATCTATTGATTGAGGTTTGTTTCCATACTACAGTTATTAATCTGCAATGAATATTTATTGCAGATTTCTTTAAAAAGTGGTAATTTCAAGCTGAGAGTGGTGGTGCATGCCTTTAAAGCCAGCACTCAGGAGGCAGAAGAAGGTGGATCCAACCTGTTCTACATAGCGTTCCAGAACAGCCATGGCTATGTAGAGAAACCTGTGTTTCCAAAACATCCAGGGCTATGTAGAAAAACCCTGTCAAAAGAGAGAGAGAGAGAGAGAGAGAGAGAGAGAGAGAGAGAGAGAGAGGCAGGCATGTCTCAAAAAAGAAAGAGAAAGGAAGGAAGGAAGGGAGGAGAGGAGAGGAGAGGAGAGGAGAGGAGAGGAGAGGAGAGGAGAGGAGAGGAGAGGAGAGGAGAGGAGAGGAGAGGAGAGGAGAGGAGAGGAGAGGAGAGCAGAGGAGAGGAGAGGAGAGGAGAGGAGAGGAGAGGAGAGGAGAGGAGAGGAGAGGAGAGGAGAGGTGGTGGTTTCATTTCTTTTATGTATGCATTCAGGAAGGAGATTGCCAGTGTCTTATTGTTTTGCACATGAAAACACAGTTTTCCCAATAACACTGTATAAGCAATATCTTTCCCCGTTGCATTGTCTTGTTACCCTGGAATGAGGCTCTTCGTGCAGTAGAGTATGGACTGAATTTTTAATACAAGGACAAACCGAGATTTATAGCCAAGGAGTCAAGCAGATGTGAGAGAATGGAAAAGTACTAGCAGGAGCTGCAGGCATGGTGGCTCATGCTTAGAATCATAGAGCTCGAGAGGTAGAGGCAGGAAGATCAGGAGTCAAAAGTCATCTATATCTTCATATTGAGTTCAAGGCCAGCCTGGGATACATGAGACTGTCTCAAATCTGAGAGAGAATGGGGAAGGGGCCAAGAAAAGAGGAGAAGAGAAGAGAGGAGAGGAGACTAGGAAGATGCATCAGTCATCACAGTGTTTGCTCTGAAAGCACAAGGACCTGGATTTAATCTCCAGAACTAGGTAAAAAACCCAGAAGTGGCATCGGCAGGGTGGCTCAGCAGGCAAAGGTGTTTGCCACCCAGTGGTACAAACCTGGGACCTGAGTTCCATTCCTAGGTGAAGATGGATGGCTAGAACTGTCGACTCTGCAAAGTGGTCTCCTGACTGCTACGTGAATGTATGGTTCACACATGCACACACACAATTGATAAATAAAACAGATGTGATGGTCCAGGATTGAATTCCAGCACGGGGGAGGCAGAAACATATGGGTCTCTGAAGCCCAGTGGCCAGTCAGTGTTAGCTCCCAGCCATATAGAGACCCTGCCTCAAAGTGAGATGAGTGGTTCCTGAGGAGTGACACCTAGATTGTTCTCTGCCCTCCACATACATGTACACATGTGCATGCATGCACTCACAATAATATGAATACACATGGATACATACACACGTGCCCGCATGCGTGCTCACGTGCAATTTGAACATGAAAGAAAATCATATGTGTCTCACTCTTTTGAGACAGTAAGAATGTTGAAGGCAGGCCAGGGATAGATTTTGAGAGGTGCAGATGCAAAGTATGATCACATCTGGGGTTAGCTGACTTATCAGAAAGAAAATTTGAGGGAGTCAGACATGTTAGATCAAGGAGAGAGCCTTCGGCAGCGCCCCCAGTCATAAGCATGCTGTCAGAAATAGACACTCTCATGTCTTTCCTTAGTGTCAGGGTGTATTGATCATTTACTAACAATACATTCAGAAAGTGCACTAGCTTCCTCGTCAGCAATTTAACAAGCAGTTGTTTTCCTTGGAAACCTGACCGAGACAAACATAGGTTCATGCCAGGTCCTGCATGTCCTTGGTGGGGACAGAATAACATGGTTCCTGCCCATGGGCCAGGGCCAGCAGAAGTGGCCTCCATGAGTGGCAATGGCTGCCATGGGCATAAGGCTCATTTGTATAAAAATGTACATATTCTACATTCCTCCTTTAAGGAAAGTCCTCCCAGTTAACATTAATGACTCCATGATAACCCGACAGCACCTGTCTAAGAGGCAAAGGTGTGGCTATGTCTCAGCAAAATGGTAAATGCTGGGATCTTCAGGACAGCCTTTAAGGCTGTGGAAAAGAACTCTAAAAAACATAAGTTCGAAAATATTTAATTTCTCAACTATCCAAAAACTAAGGATGCAATATGAATTATATGTGGCGCTTCATGAATTTAAATGAACAGAGGCAGCTACACTATAAGGTAACTTGTCAGATACTAAGGAAGGAGATAAAGAGATGTAGGGAGTGGTGACTGCAGGAGATCCGATCCAGCTAAGGTTTTGTTTGTTTGTTTGTTTGTTGTTTATGCTTACAAAGGCAGACAGATTCCTGAGTTCAGGATCAGCTTGGGACAGAGCAAGGTTAGACCCAGGTGTGGTAGAAATGGTAATGCACAGTAGAGTAGGTGGTGGTGCACGCCTTTAATCCCAGCACTCGGGAGGCAGAGGCAGGTGGATTTCTGAGTTCGAGGACAGCCTGATCTACAGAGTGAATTCCAGGACAGCCAGGGCTACACAGAGAAACCCTGTCTTAAAAAACAAAACAAAACAAAACAAAACAAAACAAAACAAAACGAAAACCAGAACCTTTCTAAACAGGTCCACTCCCCCCTACATCCTCTTTCCCACTACCTCTGGTGGGTGGTGGGCTAGAGGAAGGCTAAGGAGTTTAAGAACCATCATAAAAATAAAAACTTAAAGTTACAGCTAATGCTGTCCTTTCCTCCAAGTCCTAAAGGCTTATGCTGGGTGACTTGACTTAGGCTTCCACACGCATCTGTGAGCCTGCCCTGGGCATTTGGAGAACTAACAGAAACACCCAAAGCGTGCCCTGCTACTCTGGTCATTAAAGATGCTGCGTGTCCAACAGAAGTCTCAGCCAGTGGTCCTCTGTGTTCAGAATATGCTCTTTTCTTTTTATTTCCATATAAATCCCCACCTCATGAAGTGCACGGCAGCCATCAAATGAGAAATCATTTAAAAAGAAAGAAGTTTCCTCCTGAAAAACAGGAGACTCGGGGCTGAAGAGATGGCTCGGCAGTTAAGAGCACTGACTGGTCTCCCAGAGGTCCTGAGTTCATTTCCCATTACAGATGGTTGTGAGCCACCATGTGACTTGCTGCTCTCTTCTGTGTTCATGAAAAAAGAGCACTCACATACATACGTACGTACATACATACATCTTAGAAAAACAGGGGACTCGAACTCAGGCCTTGCCCTGCTCTAAGTTGCTTTATTGTGCAAAATAGTGATTTTTTTTTTTAGGTTATACCCTGCCCCATTTTAAAGTTGTGTGTGTGTGTGTGTGTGTGTGTGTGTGTGTGTGTGTGTGTGTGAAGGCAGGGTCTTCTTATGTTGCTGTAGCTGGAACTCTGTTTGTAGACAAGACTGGTCTTGAACTTCGTAAGACCCATCTGTCTCTGCCTAAGAGCTGTCATTAAAGGTGTGAGCCACCATGACTGTTTTTGACTCCACTTTGAGAATGAGGGCGACTCTGCACGTGGGTCGACAGGGGGAACAACACCATATGTCTGACACCAACCACACAGCACAAACTGTAAGTGACTCCTTTTTAAAAGTACAAATGGTTCCAGATTGGGACTGTAGGCACACACCTGGCTATTAAAGTCAAGTAGAAACTCAGGCTTGAGAATTTAGCACACACACTGCAACTTGCCCACCTAGACCCCACAGAAGAAGGGCACCTAACGCTCAGTAGATCCCACCAACTTGCCACGTGACCACCTGGTGTATGTGTCAAGTGACTTTCAGGCATAACACTCTCCACTGTCCCAGGAGCTTCAGCCCATCTTGGTCCTGCTGTAGACATGGCCTACATGAATTGTCATCTGTCTGTCTGTCTGTTCATCCACATGAATCTGCTGTCCACCTGTCCGTCTGCGTGTTTGTCTGAACCTGGCTGTACCCTTCACTTCCACCACCTCTACCACACCCCAGTCCTTTAGCCCACAGGCTGCAGCACCGCCAGCTGTTTGCCTTAAACACACACAACTCTGTCAGGCCTTCTGTGAACTCTTGAACTCTGCTGTGGCTTTTTAGCCCTTTGAAGCCATTTTGTAACCTACATATACACAGGTGGTAGATAGATAGATAGATAGATAGATAGATAGATAGATAGATAGATAGATAGATGGATAGATAGATAGATAGAATTCTGTAATCCACATACAAATCATAGACAGACATATATATATGTATATACATGTATACATATATATATACTGTGTTATATAACATATGACTTGATAGATAATACTAAGGTTGGAATGAAAGAACCTGCCAAGGACCAGCCTTGACTTGGAGAGGATTTCTGAGAGAAGGCGTGTCTGGGAGCAGAGAAAACAAACGACTCAAAGTCAAACTGTGGGTCCAAGCTGGTGGCCTATGTTCTGCTGGAGACAGCTTTCCAGCCTGCTTTCTCTCTGATCTGCTTTCTCTCTCTGATCTGCATTCTCTGGAGATCTTTAACTAGTTCTTTCTCTCTCTCTCTGTCTCTCTCTCTCTCTGTCTCTCTATCTCTCTTTTTAAAGACTTATTTATAATATGTAAGTACACTGTATCTGTCTTCAGACACTCTAGGAGAGGGCATCAGATCTCATTACGGATGGTTGTGATCCACCATATGGTTGCTGGAATTTGAACTCAGGACCTTCTGAAGAGCAGAAGGTGCTCTTAACTTCTGAGCCACCTCTCCAGTCCCCTAGCCAGTTCTATGTTCTGCCCAAGACATTTCTCCAAGCAGTTCTCTCTTGCTATTCTAAAAACTTCTCTGGCCAGCTCATCTCTTGCAGATCATAAGCCCAGTCTTTTATTTTATGTATCAATCCAGTCATTTACTCTAGGTTTCCTTTTGATTATTCTATTAATCAGCATCCCATGACCTAGCCCTTTGATTATTAGGAGATAGTAAGCACACATTTTCTTTTAATATTGCAGAAGAATTCAGAGACCTGTCTACCTCTGTTAAACACAGTGTTCAGCCTCTCTCAGGGAAGCACAGGTCAGCGAAGACTCCAGACCCACAAGCGTTGCACAGCTAACTCTATAAGCCAGCCAAGCTCAGCTCCCATCACTGTCTATTGAGTCCTATTTATACCCCCTCCAAACATCACATGTCCATCACGGGTCTTGCATCTGTCTCAGCTGACATCACTCTGCCAATTAGCCTGAGTCCAAGGAAGCAGCAAGAAACTGGCGAAAGCTACAGCATACCATTATAAGTTTTTGGTGCCTTTCTCTCTATGGAGTCCTAACAAATGCAGCTCAACTATGAAGGCAGATTAATACGTCCAGATAGATAGATAGATAGATAGATAGAATATAGGTAGGCAGATGATAGATAGATAACAAATAGATAGATAGATAGATAGATAGATAGATAGATAGATAGATAGATAGATAGATAGATAGATAGATAGAATATAGGTAGACAGATGAAAGATAGATAGATAGATAGATAGATAGATAGATAGATAGATAGATAGATAGATAGATAGATAAGCAGTTAGTCATTGTGTTATGTGAGAACTGACCTCAAATCAGAAGTGGGGGAGAGAAACTGGAAATGTCCATTTGGGAAACAGTAGTCAGACTCTGGAGGAAGCTGTATGAAGTGAAAATCTGTAGGAGACCTATAGCTTCCCACTGAAACACTCAATTTCTATTTGTAGTCACCCTGGTTTTAAAGATTTATTTTGTTGTTATGTATGTATGTGTGCATATGGCTGTATGCATGTCTGTGTGAGCTTATTTGTACCGTGTGCATGAAGGGTCTTTGGAGGCCAGTGGATGTTGGATCCCCTAGAACTAGAGTTACAGGAGGGTATAAGCTGCCTGGTGTGGGTGCTGGGAATTAAACTCAGGTCCTATGAAAGAGCAACTTGTGCTTAGCTGAACCTGAGTCCTCTATAAGACCAGCAAGTGCTTTTGACCACTGAGCGACCTATCTAGCCCCATTACCTTTTATTTTATTTTATTATTTATTTGTCTATCTTGTTTTCTGAGACAGGGTCTCACTACATAGTTCTGGCTGTGCTGAAACTCTGTAGAGCAGGCTGGCCTCAAAAATCACAGAGTTCTTTCTGTGCCCACCTCTGAACTATTTGGATTAAAGGCATGCTCCAACTAACCTAGCCAGTACTGTTATTTTAGATTACATCTCTGCATGTGTGTCTAGAGTGACGGTGGGTCTATGCACATAAACACAGTGCCCACACAAGCCAGAGGAGGGTGTCAGACCTTCTGGAGCTGGAGTTACAGGCACTTGTGAGTTGCCTGATATGGATATTAGGAACTATACTCGGGTCCTCTGAAAGGGTAACATGGGCTCTTAAACACTGGGCCATCCCCCAAAACCAATGTAAGGTCTTCCTTATTTACAAATAGGTCTTGTTTCATTATATTTGGAGAATGATTTTTGTTTGTTTGGGGAGGGGTTCTTTGTTTGTTTGTTTGTTTGTTTGTTTGTTTTGAGGCAGAAGCTAACTGTATCCCGGGCTAACCTGGAGCTTACTCTGCAGTCCAGGCTGACCTGGAATTCACAACAATCCTCCTTCCTCAGCGTCCTGAGTGCTTGGATTGCAGGTGGGAGCACCACGCCGGGTAGCTCTCTCTGCTTGTCTGTGGGAGCACATCAGGAATAGTAATTAACCACACAGGCTTTTCAACTTTTCTTCACCAGAAGTTCACACAAGGAAATTTTGGATCGCCTTTTGCAAAGCCCCTTGAGACCAGGACACCAAGCCCAGGACTCTCCACCAGACCTCTTCCACGTTGGTAAGTCTGGGTGGTCCTCTTTCAAAGGACTCCTGGGGCTTGGGACTTGAGGGAGGTGAACTTAACCCACCTAAGAGGTTGGGAAGTTCTGAAAAGCAGGTTCCAAGTCAGCTTCGTTAAAAATTTGCATATATTAGTTACACATAATAACAGGTTTCAGGATGACACCACACTTGTGTACAATGTATTTTAATTAGATTCAGCCCATTGCCGTCTTCTGTCCCACCCACCAAGTCCCGCCTCCATCTTCTGTCCCACCCACCAAGTCCCGCCTCTTCCCAACTAGTCCTTCTTCTAATTCCTGTCTTTCATTTGTTTCATTTTGTGAACCAGTGAGGATCACGATGAGGGTTGCTTGCAGGTGAGTGGTCACCTTACTAGCAGCTACACCACTAAAGAAAACCTCTCTCTCCCAGAAACCATTAGCTGTGTATATGGGCAGATCTTCAGGGAGGGGTTCCACAGTGCCCTTCCCTGCTCCGTGGTAAAACCCAGGCCCATTCTGCAGTCAGGCTTAGTTCCTTAGATCTGCCTGTCCACACCACACCTCATGAAATAGCTAATCCAATATTCTCGTCAAAGCAATGGCAGTGAGTAACATTCCCAGTTTTGTCCCCTTGCAATGGGGCCAGCCTCTTCTCGGCCTTATAAAAAATAGCCATGTGTTCATGAAGACAAGCATTCTCAACTAGTGCTTCCAAATTATAGAGTGACCAGGTAGGAAGAGAAGATAACTATTTCCATCTCACTCGGAAGCAAGAAGCCATCCACGTACAGTAAAGGCTCTGTGAGGCACAGCACCAATCAAAAGGGCAACCCTGGAAAAACAGCCCTGATTAGGCCGTGGAGATGGCTGCTGTACAGTGTGAGGTCCTGGCACCCACATAAACAGCTGGGTGTGGTGGTGCACGTCTGCATCCTGGCACGGGAGAGGTGGAGACAGGCAGATCCCTGGAGCCATTGGCTAACCAGCATAGTTAGAATCGTTGAACTCCAAGTTCAGTTATAGACAGGCTTCGAAAACGAGGTTGGGGCTGGAGAGATGGCTCAGTGCTTAAGAGCGCTGACTGCTCTTCCAGAGGACCTGAATTAGATTCCCAGGACCCATAATCATCTGTAACTCCAGTCTCAGGGAACCCGACACGCTCCTCTGAGCTCTTGAGCACAGTGTACAGCCAAATCACACGCATGAGCACACACACACACACACACACACACACACACACACACACACACATACACACACACACAATTTAGAGAAAAGCAAGCAAAGAGTCATTACACTTGGTATTGACCTCCAGCATCCACGTGCATGTACACACACATGCACACACACACACACACGTGCACACATGCATACTGGCCATGACTAGAAGTGTGAACTCAGTGTAGCGTAGTAGACAAGGAGATCTGGCTGATTCTGTGACATGCAACTTGAAATGATAACCTAAAATATGGCTTTCAGCATGATACCATGATATGACAGGCAATAAGTGTGTTGATGGACTTCAGACAACTTCTGAGATGCATCTGTTAAGTATATAAATATATCATGGAAATACTTCTCTGTGATGCTTGATTCCGTGTTTGGTTTGGACCTGACTACCTACCTGTGTATTTCTGGGTGTGACTCTGAGGGCATCATTAAACATGTGGTCTGTGTAACAGTCTGCCCTCCCTGACATGCGTGGGCACCACACAAGCCCCAGACATGTGTCTTGGTTCCATTGATCCCCAGATCCTCAAGTGATTGGAGCCTGAAGCCATCCTTCCTTATCATCCTGCATGCCTGCCATAGCTGAGGCCTTGGCTTAGCTTCTGGCCCCTCCTGGGCTTGCCCAGCATCCTGTACTGCCCTTTCTCCATGTGCAGAAACATTCAGAGGCTGGCCATGTTGTTTTCCTGGGATGCATTCTGTGTATGGGGATACAATAGGACCAGGATAGTTGGGAATGGCAGGAACTAAGAGGGAGCTCCTCAGAGTTTTCATCTTCCTGGTGGCATCAGGGAGTAGGGAAACCCTTGCCTAAGTCTATGAGACTCAGGTACAGGACTCGGAATCTTGCCCCAAAGCATCTGTGTCCCAGACGCCAGGCTCATCATGTCTGGCCCCCAACTGTAAGCCACCCTGGGTCTGGATCAGTTCAGACAGGCCACACCTCCACACCCTGCCTTCCAGCATGAGCCTTCAGAGGTGCCGCATAAACAAGACAAAAGATGATCACCTCTAATGGGAGCTGGCACTCTGAAGTCTGCAGGTAACTTTGATTTCTCATCGGCGACATGACATTGGTCATGTCTTTTAATCTACCTGAGCATGCTGGTTACTTTTTGCCAGTTTTCACAAGCTTGAGTCACCAGGGAAGAGAGAGCCTCAGTTGAGGAGTTGCCTCCATCAGACTGGCCTGTGGGCAGGTGTGTGGGACACTGTCTGGACTGTTGGATGATTGATGTGGGAAGGGCTACCCCTGGGCAAGTGGAGTTGGTTGGAAAAGAAAGCTGGCTGAATGCAGGCCAGGGAAGAGAGCAAGTAACCAGTTTCCCCATGGTTCCTGCAGCAGCAGCTGCTTGACTTCTTGCCCTGATATCCTTTCTTCCCGAACGTTGTTTGGTCATTGTGTTTTGTCACAACAACAGCAAGCTAAGGACAGTGGGCATAGGACTCCTCAATGACAGTTCATCTTGTCTGGGATGGATGAGGTTAAGATGGCTGCTGAAAGCCCTATTGTGACTCTTTGACACTTGTTGGCACTGGGACAGAGAGCTGAATGGGGGAACTTCCAGGAAGATGTTTCCACTTGAAAAACATGTTTTTGCAATAAAATATATGTAACTTGAAAATGATTGTTTGATCTTGCTTTTATTATTTTATTTACTTTATTTATTTATTTATTTATTTATTTATTTATTTATTTATTATTTTTCTGAGGCAGTTTTTCCTCTGTTGGCTGTTCTGGAACTCAGACAGGTGGGTGGTAGGACCAGATGGGCCACTGAGCCCATCTCTGGGTTCTCAAAGATGACAGGTCCCAGCCCCTGAAAGCAAGCTTCTGTTCTAGAGATGGCATCAGTGGGGAAGCCTGGGGCATCCCTGCCCTGGCAGATGCTGAGAGGCTGAGACTCTGGATGAGGGTTTCCTGGCACTGTGGAGTTACAGCTCCGCCCGCCTGCCTGCCCTACTGAGACTTTATGCCCTGGTGAGGTTTATGCGTTGAGACTGCACAGTTGCAGGGATTGTTTACAAATATGTTAGGTTAGGGTCTTCCTCTCCCAGTCTCCCTCTCCTCCTACTTACTGTGACTCCCCATCAGAGGCCATAGCCCCCACCTGCCTGGCTCTCTCACTGCTGGTCTTTAGTCTCCTCCTCTTCTTCCTCCTCCTATCTCTCCTCCTCCTCTTCCTCTTCCTCCTCCTTCTTCTTTTTTCTTTCTTTTGCTTTTTTAGGATTTATTTATTATTATATGTAAGTAGACTGTAGCTGACTTCAGACACACCAGAAGAGGGCATCAGATCTCATTACCGGTGGTTGTGAGCCACCATGTGGTTTTGAACTCAGGATTTGAACTCAGGATTTGAACTGGGATTTGAACTCAGGACCTTCAGAAGAGTGATCAATGCTCTTACCCGCTGAGCCATCTCACCAGGCCCCACCCCTTTTTTGAGACAGAGTTTCTTTGTGTAGCCCTGGCTGCCCTGGAACTCTATCTGTAGACCAGGCTGGTCTTGAACTCAGAGATTCACCTGCCTCTGCTTCCGGAGTGCTGGGATTAAAAGCATGTGCCTCCAACGTCACCTGCCTGGTCAAAAAAAAAGTTTTTTGTTTGTTTGTTTGTTTTTGTTTTGTATATGAGATAGGATCTCTATATATAGTCCTCTCTGTCCTGGAACTCAGGCTGGCCTCAAAATCACAGAGATCCGCCTGCCTCTGCCTCCCAAGTGCTGAGATCAAAGGCATGCGCCACCACACCCTCTCATACTTCTTTTGACCTCTCTTGCCTGTTTTCTTCACTCTGGTTACTGCAGATCACTGAATAATGCAAGATCCTGAATCTTCTCAGTTACTTCAAGAAAAACTGTGTCTAGGCCGACCCACACATTCTCTGATGCCCTCCCTTGAAGCAACCTAAAAGACTCACTAACAAAGGAGACATGTAGGGGAAAAAATCTCGTTCATCCTGGCCTGGAAATAGGACTAGGGGAAATCTCTATAGCTTCTCCTTCCACCCACAACCCTTCATTAGTGCTACGAACTAATAGAGTTCGTAAATTATCAACACAACCCCAAGTCCTGCATGCTTCCAGGGGACCAGAGAGCAAGGGGCAAGGAAAAAATCTAAAGGATACTGCACTCTTCCTGGATTGGAAGACTTAGTGTTAATCATAGTGTTCACACAAGAGAGTGCTTATCAAATACTAAAAAAAAATGGTAAGACAGGGGTCCTGCCTGTCTATCTCTGTATGCAGTGGAGAGTCAGAAGGAACACGAACCCTACCATTCCACCATCCCTCATTCATCTCACACACACACCAATAGGAAGGGAAAACCTAAGTAACTGCTGAGAAAGGAAGGCAGACAAAAGGCCCTGACCATTATGTATCTGCCGTGCAGTAGAAGCAAAACAGAGAGTGGAGCATCCCTGATGATGCTAAGCAGAAAAATCAAAGCAACTTAGGAAACATGAGTATTAGAAAGCTTCGAGTCGCAGTGTAACGGGATGTGTTGGAGGCTGTGACATATGTGGTGCTGTAAGATTGAAATGTGCATGAAAGAGGCGTGCATGGTACGAAGGAGGCTCCTGCAGTGCGTGCAGATGCGGAGGCGCATGCGTGGTGGAAGCAGCTACTGTAAAGGTCTATGTGCCGTAGAGCTCTGTTGTACATGCTGTGCGGGTAGGTTTATGCCGTGGGCATCTATACAGGTGTCTCTGGCAACAGTTGTCCCCATTCCTGTGTCATAACCTTGGGTGTGGCCTGCCCTTGCACAGCTTTCCTACCCGGCACACCCCAGGGGTGTCCACCTCTCCGCTTCAGTGAGACCTGTTTGGATGAGGCAAAATTAAGCTTCAAAGCTGCCATGGGGATGGTTTGTGACTGTGTGGAGACATGATCTGTATCTTTGGCTTTCTTTCAGCAAGAGGCTAAATCAGGGGCCAAAGCTCCCAGTCGCCTCTGCCCCTATTGCTCTTCAACTCCATTCTTTCTTCCTTCAGATCACTAGATAGATAGTCCTGGCAGGCTGCAACCTCTGGGCCTTTGTGCTAGTTGCTCTCTGTGCCCAGATTAGACTTCCTCACAGTCCTTCATAAGCCACACATCTGCCTCACCCCCAGCCTTGACCGGACTCTTGCATTAACTCTTCCACTGACACCTTGCAACAGCCTATTCTCCATATCATGAGGAAGGAAACAACACTCAGATGGGGCAAGACTGGCAAATCGAAGACATACATTGTGTATTGAAATAAGAGGCCAACTTCATGGCTGGGAAAAATAACTGTCTCTAGTTGCGTCAGGAACCCTGCTGGACAGAGGGTATACAAAAACACGTTTCTAAAATGAATATAAGGGAGAGCCCAGGCTTGGTATTTCTTTAGTCCTAGCACTCAGAAGGCAGAGGCAGGCAGATCTCTGAGTTCAAGGTCACCCTGGTCTGCAAAGTGAATTCTAGGACAGCCAGGGCTTCACAGAAAAGCTATGCCCCCCCCCAAAAAAATACTTCAGGTGATAATTGTGACAATGAGTCAGGCTAAGCCAGCATCTGGGTGCTCCTCTTAGGAATTCAAAAATGTCCTGCAGTGCAGGGATCAATGTTTGAGACATAAGAAAGCACAAAGAGATCTACTATAGTCCACAGAATTTAAACAACAGGGCTGGCAAGATGGCTCAGTCAGTAAAGTGTTATCCACACAAGCAGGAGGATCAGAGTTAGATTCCCCAGGACCAGGTAAAAACAAATCTGGGCACTAGAATCCCAGTACAGGGGAGGCTGAGCCAGGAGGATCCATGGGGCTTTGTAGACAGTCAGCTTAGCCTACCTAGCCTAGCCTCGTCAAAAGATAAATAAATGGACAGCCCTGAGCTACAAACCCGAGGTTGTTCCCTGGATTTCACCCGCGCCCACATGCATGTAGGCATTCACCTGTACACATACACCAAACACGCACACGCACACGCACACACACATACACACACACACACACACACACACGCACATTCGCGCACACACACACACACACATGAACATGCATATATTCATCTTAAAGTTATATTTAAAGTTCTTCCAGGAAAGACCAAAAATAGATGTTAGAAAACTTAATATTAGATCCTGTTTCCTTATGTAACATTTGATAATTATACTAGTATTTATTATTAAGTGCCACCCTTAACAGGTCCTGTTTTTGTTTTGTGGGAGTAATCACACTGATATAATATTAAAGCTGACTAATGGAGAATATAAAATAATAAATACTTTTAAACAAACGCAATTGTCAATGTCAACATGCATAGCACAATCGTCTATCGTTATCATCTGTTGAATCAGCACTTTATTTTGGCTGGAGAGACGGCTCCTCAGTTAAGCTAGCTAGCTGCTCTTGCAGAGGATCCCAGGTCTGTTCCTAGCTCCCACGTTGGGTGGTTTGAAACCACTTGTAACTACAGGATCTGATGCCCTCTTCTGGCCTCTGCAAGCATCTGCCCTGCGTTCACAAACAAACCCACGCAAAGACACACATACATTAAAATTAAAAATTTTTAAATCTCATAGCAAAACTGTGGTGCAGGGATGCAGGCACCTCTGTGCACGATCGAGGGTGGTGAGGTAGTGTTGCCCTCCTAACTCCAGGCTTGGCCAAGCAGGAGTGAAAAGCCGAGGCTAGGCATCTAGGCAGAGAAATGAAGGGAACATACTGAGATAGATAGTGGAGGCAGAAGGCTAGACCACACACAGAGCCAGGGTCTGGAAGGGGGATCTATATCTATGTGGCCCTTCTGAGCTTTGAGATGCCCTCTGGATTATGAGTTTGCCTCAGATATGAAAACCCAGGTTTCAAATTTCACCTTTTTACACCTCCCCCCCTCCCCAGGGGAGACAAGGTCTAATGTAGATTGGACTGGCATCAAACTGTCTGCGTAATGAAAGATGATCTTAAACTCCTGATCTTCCTGCCTTCACCTCCTAGGCTTGGATGACAGGTGAGCACCACCATGGTGCGTTTATGTGGAGCTGGAGACTGAACCCAGGGCCTCACTCTCTTGTGAAGATGATAAGGTTCAAATCGAAGGCCTTGTACACACTAGATAACTATCCTGCCATGGGGCTAAACCTCAGCCCCACAGGGCCTTTTACCAATAAGCAAACTCACCCCCACCCCCACTGTTCTCCTCACTGTCTGTCACTCATGGAATTCCAAGCCCTGAGTCAGAGAAAGGGTGAGCAGGTCCATTTCCAGCTGCTCATATCATGGTTCAAACCTTCACCCACTCTTCCCTGAAGAGACAAAGGAAAAGAGCATCAGAAAGGACAAAAGAAAGCTTGATGTGGTGGCTCAGCTGGTCACCTCAGCCCTCAGGAGGTGGAAGCAGGAGGATTACTGTGAGTTTGAGGTACATACTGGCTACATAGCGAGTAGCAGGTCACGTAGCACTACCCAGCAAGACCGTGACCAAATCAGTATACACCAATAATTTGTCTACCCAACCAGAAAAACAACCAGGAAAATTACAGGATCTCGATAATAACCCTAAATGTAGTCTTAATCATCCAATTAAAAGATGCAGACAAGCTGATGAGACTAAAACAGGATCCAACAACCTGCTGTCTCCACGAAACTCAGTTCCCTGGCAAACATACACATAGAAATGGACTACAATAGAAGGCAATATACCAAACGAGAGGGGGCAAAGCCAAGCAAGAGTAGCCACGTGCAAAATCAGTCAGAGAAGGTAGAGGGATCACTGCACATTATAGAGGGAACAATCCATGGGAAGATGCAGCCATTGCAAATGCTCACACACCATATCCTGGCACACTGGGCTTCATAAAGCAGACACTGGACAGAGAGGAAAGATGGATGCAAATACAATAGTGGGTGCCTTCAATATGACACACTCATCAAAAGATGATTGATAGATAGATAGATAGATAGATAGATAGATAGATAGATAGATAGATAGATGATAGATAGATAGATAGATAGATAGATAGATAGATAGATAGATAGATAGATAGACAGACAGATAGGGACATGAATCAACCAGGAATCTTAAGAGGTAAGGTGTACCATAGACCAAATGGACTTCCCTGACATCTGCAGAATGAATATCCCTTCTAACAACTGTGGAATATGAGTTCTCTCAGCAGTCTGTGGAACTCTCTCTAAAATAGATCATATTTCAGGACACAAAGCAAGCCTTGGCAAATACAAAATAGAGGCTGGGGAGATAGCTCAGTGGCTAACGTGCTTGCTGCACAAGGATCGAAGTTTGGACCTCTTAGAACCCACATAAATGTTGGATGGGTATGGTAGTTCACCTGTAATTTCTTCTTGCCCTGCAAAGCTGGAGACAGGGGAACTCCAAAATAACTGGCTAGTAAGATTAGTTCTGTCTTAGTTTGATTGAAAGACCCTGCTTTGAATAAGGGGAAAAAAGAAGGTGGATGGTTTCAGACATCAACTCCATGTGCACCCACATACCCATGCATACCCATACATGCAAACATGCACACCGCACATGCATGAAAATGAAAAGGGAGAAAATAATACAGTTTATCTTATCAAATCATAATGGAATAAAACTGGAAGTCGATGACAAGAGAAACCATGCAAATACATGCATAGTGAACCTGAGTCCGTGAAGAAATCAGGAAACATAAAAGTTCTCAGAACAAAATGGAAATGAAGAGATAAATTACTGGAACCTTTGCGACTCACCAAAGGCAGTTCTAAGGGGAAAGTTCACAGCTGTAAGTGCATCTATTAAACACATCAGAGGTTCCATAAACAACTTGATGATGCCTCTTGAGGGTTTAGGAAGGTAGGAAGAACAAGCCAAAACTGTCAGATGGAAGAAATAAAGTTCTGAACCAAAATTAAAAAAAACAAGACTAAAAGAAAAGTCGATTTTTAAAAAGTCAGTGAAACAAGGAGATAGTCCTCTAAAGAAAAGAATAAAAGAATGAGAAACCTTTAACCAAACTAATCACAAGAAAGAGAGCCCTGGTTAATAAAAGTAAGGGTGAGAATGGGTATTTGCCAACACAGGAACAGATAAAGAAACCGAGGTGTGTGCTTGTGCACACTGGAGGTTTTTCTTCAATAGGAAAGGTGAAGTTCTATTGTTCCAGGAAAGCAGAGGCAACATTAAGCAAATGCAGTCTCAGAAAAACAAACATCACATTTCCTCTAATTCTCCCATATATATATAATCCTCCCTTCTCCCATATATAAAAGCATATATGTGCAGATGACAAGAAAGCAGAAGCAAAACTGTCTAGGGACAGGACAGGGAGAACAGTCAGGGGAGAAAGGGTAGGTGCCAGGATGTGGTGGGGATTGTTCTCAGTGAACATTATACACTTGATGGATCTGGCCATTTTTAACCTTGTATAACATAATTGTAAAGATTTTTTTAAAAATCACAACAGATATCACCGAAAAATCCAGAGGATTGCTAGAGAATACCTTTTGAAACATGAATAAATTCTGAGATACATAGAGCCTGCCAAAATTCAATCTAGAGGTTACAAACCACACGACTGATCTATAGCAGCCAGAAGACTGAAATCACAAAGAATCTTCTGTCAAATAAAAAGCCATGGCAAGGGCTGGTGAGATGGCTCAGTGGGTAAGAGCACCCGACTGCTCTTCGGAAGGTCCAGAGTTCAAATCCCAGCAACCACATGGTGGCTCACAACCATCTGTAACAAGATCTGACGCCCTCTTCTGGAGTGTCTGAAGACAGCTACAGTGTACTTACATATAATAAATAAATAAATAAATCTTTAAAAAAAAAAAAAAAAAAAAAGCCATGGCAAGCCGTGCAGTGGGGCAAGCTGTGCAGTGCTGATGCTCGCCTTTCATCCCAGTTCTCGGGAGGCAGAGGCAGGGGGATCGCTATAAGTTGGAGACCAGCTGGTCTACAGAATGAGTTCCAGGACAGCCAAGGCTGCACAAAGAAACTGTCTTGAAAACCTAAAAGGAAATAAATCAATCCATGACAGACCTGGGGAGCTGAGCTACCACCAATGCTCCTTAAAGTATATCATAAAATACAAAAGAGACAATCACGGCCAAACTCATCATATGAGTCAGTCAGTGTTAGTCTGATACCAAGCCCAGATACAAACTCAACAACCACACACAGAAGGAAAATGACAGACCAAGTTCCCTGATGAACAGCAACGCAAAATTTCTCAACTAACTACTTGCAACAACCAACTAAATTTGATGACACATTAAGATCTCACAGTGTGGTCGGTAAGATTTCATTCCATAATCACAGGGATGATTGGCATACGCATATCAATAAAGCAGCACAAGACATGAATACACCCAGGAACAGAAATCATATGATCATCCCAACTATGCAGAAAAGGATTATGAAAAAAATCCAATATCCCTTCAGATAAAATTCCTGGAAAAAAAAATACTAGAAATAAAAACAGCATACCTCAATACAACGGAAAACCTACAAGATAATAACCTATAGTCAACGTTATAACCAACATTGGGCTAAATGTTTAAAAGCTGGAAGTAGCCGGGCGTGGTGGCTCACGCCTTTAATTCCAGCACTCGGGAGGCAGAGGCAGGTGGATTTCTGAGTTTGAGGCCAGCCTGGTCTACAAAGTGAGTTCCAGGACAGCCAGGGCTACACAGAGAAACCCTGTCTTAAAAAACCAAAAAAAAAAAAAAAAGTTGGAAGCATTTTCTCTAATATTAAGAATGAGACAGAGATGGGAGAGATTGCTCAGTGGCTGAGAACACTGGTTGCTTTTCCAGAGGACTTGAATTCTGCTCCCAGCCACCCACATTGGGTGACTCACAAAGCCCCCGTAAATCTAGCTCCAGGGGAGCTGGTGCTCTTTGCTGGCTACTGCAGGCGCATGCGCACACACAGTATATACTCACACAAGCATACATACATGTACATGAATAAAACTAACTCTTTTAGTTGGGTTTGGTGGTACACACTTTTAATCCCAGAATTGGGGAGACAAAAGCAGCTGGCCTCTATGAGGCCAGCCAGGGCTACATAGTGAAATTCCATCTAAATTAATTAATAATTTAGTTAGTTAACTTTTTTTTAAAAGAGTGAGTCAAAGCTATCCCTTCTCCCAATTTTTATAAGACATATGCTAAATATTGTAGCCAGAACAATAAAGCAAAATAAAAAACACAAATAAGAAAGAAGTCAAATTTTCCCTATTTCAGACAGGCTATGAACTTAAAAGACTTCAACAGAAAACCCTTAGGACTTATACTTTCTCTTTTTTTAAACAAATGCTATTAACTTTTATTGTGTTCAATTCTAGATTAATCTATAAACTTCTGATTGTTTTTCAACAAATAAAACAACATACTTTCACATTTTTGCTGATACTTATGTCCAGTCTGGCCTTGTTGCAGGACAGACAAGGCTACACAGAAATCCTGTCTCAAAAAAGCAAACAACAACAAAAAAAAAAACAGGCAAACCTCTACTGTTAGTCTAGAAAGGCTGCCTTTAAGATACAATTTCATGCTGGGCAGTGGTGGCGCATGCCTTTAATCCCAGCACTTGGTAGAGCAGATTTCTGAGTTCGAGGCTAGCCTGATAAACAAAGTGAGTTCCAGGACAGCCAGGGCTACACAGAGAAACTCTGTCTCGAAGAAAAAAAATATAATTTTATAAAATAAATAAGTTCTTTTAACTGAACTTCCATACTTTCAAGAATGCAACAGGATCAAGAGCCAGACCCAGAACCTTGCCTACATTCCAACAAGAAACATACTGAGAAAGAAATCTGGCAAAATTCCATTCACAATGTAGGAATAAACCAAGCCAGGAAGGGAAAACCATCTACAGTGAAATGTTTCGGTAAAACATGAAAAAAGAAGTTAAAGAAGGCACAGAAATGGAAAGACCTTCCACACACATAACCTGGCAAAGTTAATACCAAGAAAATGAGCTATATTATCAGACACAATCTGCAAATAGAGTGCAATACCAGTCAAAATCCCAAAGACAAATAAAAATAATCCTAAAGTGGACATGGAAGCATGAAAGACTCGAACTAGCAGAAGTATCCCAGGCAAAAAGAGATGCTGCAGAAGTCAAATCAGGCCTGAAACTATACTTGAGGGCCACAGAACAAAGCCGGTGTGGTGCTGGCACAGGCCACAGGCATGCAGGCCAGTGCAATGAGCAGAGGCCAAAGGGCTTGCATCCTCCAGCTTGGTGGGGGTGGGGGTGGGGTTGGAGATGTTAAAAACAGACATTGTAGATGTAACTCTTTTTTTATGAATGGTTCTATGAATATGGGAAACCACATCCAGAAGAATGTAGTTTGGGTTAGAAGAGTGAAGCCGAATTCCTGTCTCTAGCCCTGTACAAAACTCAGTGGAAAATAGACCAAAGACAACGAGCCAGCCATAGTGGTCAGGCCCTTAGTTTCAGCATTCAAGAGGCAGAGGCAGATTCCTGTGAATTCAACGCCAGCCTGGTCTACATAGCAAGACCTTGTCTCATAAAAAAGGAAGGAAGGAAGGAAGGAAGGAAGGAAGGAAGGAAGGAAGGAAGGAAGGAAGAAAGAAAGAAAGAAAGAAAGAAAGAAAGAAAGAAAGAAAGAAAGAAAGAAAGAAAGAAAGAAAGAAAGAAAGAAGAGGGGGAGAGGAGGGGAAAGGGGAGAAAGGGAGGGAGGGGGAGAGAGGGAGGGAGGGAGGGAGGAAGCACATAACAAGACCTCGTCTCACAAAAAAGTGAGAAAGAAAGAGAGAGAGAGAGAGAGAGAGAGAGAGGAGGGGGAGAGGAAGGGAGAGTGAGGGAAGGGGGAAGGGGAGGAAGAGGGAGGGAGGGAGGAAGGAAGTGCAAAGCAAGACCTTGTCTCATTAAAAAAGGAAGAAAAAAAGAAAGAGAGAGAGAGAAAGAAACAAAGGGAGAAAGGAAAAGAAAGAAAGAAAGAAAGAAAGAAAGAAAGAAAGAAAGAAAGAAAGAAAGAAAGAAAGAAAGAAAGGAAAGAAAGAAAGAAAGAAAGAAAGAAAGAAAGAAAGAAAGAAAGAAAGAAAGAAAGAGAAGAAGAGAAAGAGAAGAAGAGAAAGAGAGAAACGAAAGGAAAAGAAAAGTATGGAGAGAAGGAAGGAAAGAAGGGAGGGAGGGAGGAAGGAAGGAAGGAAGGAAGGAAGGAAGGGAGGGAGGGAGGGAGGGAGGGAGGGAGGGAGGGAGGGAGGGAGGGAAAGGAGAAGAGAGGAGGAGAGAAGAGGAAGGGAGGGGAGGGGTGGGGAGGAGAAGGGAGCGGAGGGGAGGGGAGGGGAGGGGAGGGAATGAAAAGGAATGGAAAGGACTTTAATACAAGAACTAGGATTTTTTAGCTGGGCATGGTGGTGCACGCCTTTAATCCCAGCACTCGGGAGGCAGAGGCAGGCGGATCTCCCTGTTCGAGGCCAGCTTGGTCTACAGAGTGAGTTCCAGGACAGCCAGGGCTACACAGAAAAAAAAAAGAGCTAGGACTTTCAAAATGTAAGCACAGTCAGACACTCTGAAAAGGACTCCATTAACTTGGGAAATAACCCCAAGAATTGACAGTGGAATTGCATGAAATTAAGAAGCTTTTGAACAGCAAAGGAGACAATCACTAGACTGACGAGGCAGCTTCAGGGTGGGAGCAAATCCTGACAGGGCATTAATACTCAAAACACAAACAACAAAGAAACCAATCATAATAACGAAGAGACAAATGAGTTGAACGCATGGTTGACAACAGAAGAAATTCAAATACTTCGGGGTAGTTTTGACTTACATTTTCTCAAAGACCAAGAATCTTGAACCTTTGTTTGTTGGTTGGTTTGTTTGTTGGTTTGTTTGTTTGTTTGTTGAGATTTGTTTTATTTATATGAGTATAAATAAATAGCTGTCTTCAGACACACTAGAAGAGGGCATCAGATCCCATTACAGATGGTTGTGAGTCACCATGTGGTTGCTGGGAATTGAACTCAGGACCTCTAGAAGAGTAGTCAGTGCTCATAACCACTGAGTCATCTCTCCAGCCCCATCTTGAATCTTTTCTTTTAAAAAAGAACAATGTTCAAATGACCAATAAATACATAAGAAAAGGCCCTGGACTCACAGAGATCTGCCTGTCTCTACCTACTGAGTGCTGGGATTAAAGACTTGTACAACAATGTCTAGCTAAATAAATCTTTTTAAAAAGAGAGAAAGAGAAAAGACAGACAGACAGACAAGGATTTAGGGGAGGGGAAGCATCTTTGTGCTGGTACAAATGTAAATTAGTACAGCCACTAAGGAAATAAATTTGGAGATTCCAAAGAAAGAGAGAAAGAAAGAAAGAAAGAAAGAAAGAAAGAAAGAAAGAAAGAAAGAAAGAAAGAAAGAAAGAAAGAAAGAAAGGAAGGAAGGAAGGAAGGAAGGAAGGAAGGAAGGAAGGAAGGAAGGAAGGAAGGAAGGAAGGAAGGAAGGAAGGAAGGAAGGAAGGAAGGAAGGTAGCTAGGCAGGCAGTCAGGCAGTCAGGCAGGCAGGCAGGCCTAAACATGGAAGCACTGTGTGGACCAGCTCCTCTCCAGGGTATAAGTCAGCCACATTCAGAGACCTGCACATGCGTGCTCACGCCAGTGTTACCCACAACAGCTTAGTTACGCAACAACCCAGGTGTCTTGCAACAGAGAGATTTCTTTTTTTTTTTTAATAACGTATATATACAATGGTTTATTTAGCTTTACACAAGAATGAGATCATGTCAATCATGGGAAAATGTAAGTGGAGATTACCATGTTAAAAGGATTAAGCACACTCAGAAAGACAAACACCACATACCGGCTCTCCTAGGCAAAGTCCAGATGTAAAATGTATGCAATAGAAAACTGTATTCAAGTATAGTTGTATCCACATGGAAGAAAAAGTAAATTAAAAGGACAATGCTCTGTTAACTACTGAATTTTCAGGACGAAGCCATTTGGCTTAACCTTCAAATCAAAAAAAAAAAAAAAAAAAGAAGGAAAAAAAAAACTCACACTGTTTCCTCCCCAGAAATTATACTTCTAGACATTTTTCTTAAGAAAATAGGCGTTGCAAAATGAAAAAAAAATTTTTAATCCTATTTATACAAGAAACCTAAAAAAACAAAAAACAAAAAAAATGGACTCATCCACTAGGAGTTTATTAAGGATGCCATTGTAAGTAAAAATAATGAGTTACTTCACCTTAGCTGCCACCTGACTTCAGTCTACACATATCTGTTAGACCTCTATACATATGTATATGCATACATATACATATAAATTTTTATAAACATATGTATTTGTTTGGCATATATAGACATATGTATTATGTATATGGGTGTATTTTTTATAATGAATGGGTATTACATTTATAACTGAAAAACTATTCTATAAAAACTTTACAGAACAAGCTTCAGTAATTACAAGGCTGGCTTATCCCTTTGCCTGTTTGCATTGTATTTGTAGCCTAGAGTCTCCTCCACACCATTTAAGTGTAATCATAGGCCTTAGTCACACTTACTCACTAATGACTTTGTAAGTATTCCTGCTGCCCCACCCACGATAATGCGCGCTCTGAGACTGCAGACTGCCTTTTGGCTTCTTGGGCTTTGGGCAGCCACGGAATGACCATTTTCAACATTTGTGAGAAGTTAGGCACATAAAATATAAAGCATGCTCTTGTGCTCCCTTAAAAATGCAGCCAAGGTGAGTGAGCTCAAATCCATGGCTAAAAATTCTAACTGGTCCCAAGGCCACTGACACACTGTGGCACCTGTGGTGGCCAGAATTATGGCTCCCCAAACATGTCCTCATTCTAATCCCCAGAACCTGTGACTGTGTTTCATAATATGCTAAGGAGGATTAAGGTTACACAAAGAAAGAGGCTGCTTATCAGTAGAACTTAAAGATATGTTGCTCAGAGCCATGGGTTGGGCCAGTTGTAATCACGGGGTCCTCACAAGTGGAAGAAAACAGAAGAGCACCTGGCACGGGGGTGTAACAGTGACTCAGCCCCACACGGCTGGCTTTGCAGGTGGAGGATGAACCAAGTATGAGCTTGATGGGCAAGGGTGGCTGTTAACACAAGGCAAGGAAGTGTGCTGTGTCCTAGGGTCTCCAGTAAAACAGAACACAGCCAACTGACACTCTCTGACTCCAGCCTATTGTTGGACTTCTGATGGATAGAACTGTGAAAAGTTTTAAATCTTCTTTCTTTTAAGCTACCGAATTCATGTCCATTGGTTACATCACCCTTACAAAACAGATACCATCTTCAACAAGATTGCTCTGTGACACTATTCCTGTGGAGATGTGAGTGAACATTTACTCCAACAACAAATCAAAATAGCAATATCAACCAAAGTCCAACTTGATGAACCAGTATGTTTACTGGGGTTATCAGCAGGAGGATGGGTGAGGGGTTACTTACAAGCATGTAGATGACTCAAAGACAGTTGCATTACTGAAGCCCCACCACCACCACCACCACCCAACATGCATGACTACTCATAAACCCTGGTGCTCTCTGCAGGACTTGAAGGCAGCCTAACAAGGTGGGAGTCTCTGCTCTACAGCAATCCTCTTGAGGATTCATGAGTCCTGAGACTCATGAATGTCATCACCTTCAGGGATTTCCTGAGACTTGTAATGTCATAACCTTCAGGGATTTCCTGAGACTTGTGAGTTGTTTACTCCTCAAGTCTCAGTGGTTCTTTCTCTCTTTAGAACTTCCCTAGCCTTAAGGAGCTCCTTTCTGGGTAGAATGCTTCAGTTTTGAGGAGACTGCTACACAACAAAGCCATGATCATTTTCATGCCTGAACCCGGTCTCATCCAGAAACTCCCTTCAAATTAGTCTTGGAAAAATGTGGGCAAATTCTTCTCATCCCCTACCCCCCACCACTTGGAGGGACAGTGCCTGGAAAAAACAATCCTGCTTTGCCTCTGCTTCCACCCCAGCTCATTCTTTACATGTTTGATAAGAAAGGAGGCAAAAACCATCTCCCTTCCTGGCCTTAGCATTCAGAGCTCCGGCTCCCCGAAAGCGTGGCAACTCAAGTTTAAAGGGAAGCAAAAGAAGCCATCTCAGTCCTGCCACACATGGCGGTGGTGGTTGGCACACACGGCCATTACAACTGGCCTGTGGTCCAGTGTGCTGTTGAAATACAAGGCTTTCCTCACTCAAGGCAAAGCCTGTCTGTGTGTATGTAACCTGGAGACTACTATCTCCCTTATGGAATCTTGTGCCACCAATGGTTGTCAAAGACATGGCTGAAAACATTTGCACCAACTTGCTTCATCTCTGAAGTGGGAAAGGGATGAAGACAGCAAGTCCCAGTTTCTTCAGGTAGATTGCCTGAAATTAGCATAGAAACGGAGGGTAGGTTTGAACAGAAGCCATGAGTTAATTACCACTATTACTATGGCAAGCCTGATAATTGTGTGTCCACTAATAGAAAAACTATCACCTGTGATCAGTCCTAGTGGGATCACTTGAGTGAGTCGTTGCCTCTGGGGTTAATTACCCTCTGGCCTCATTGACAAGTGAGAATGATTGTTGATTTAGCACCAAGGGACTCATTACTTTCTGGGCCCCTTCAGGGGATCTTCCTGCTCTATTGAAAGCATTATCTCACTGAATTCAAGTAAAACTCAACTCAGGTATTGAATAATAAAGCGCAGCCACCTTAGGAAAGATCCTTAGGCACCTGGACAGATGAGGGATTGGGGGGATCTAGTTTCCATGCTAAGGGGGACCCATTTATGCAGCTAAAAAAAATGACCAGCTTCGCACAAGCCCATCCTGGCCTCTTGCCACTTGCTGGCTCTTACAAATGGGTGGGGCTGTGGAGCTCAGCTTGGCTCTCTGAGAACCCGGAGCATTTGGCAGGGGCAGAGGAAGCCTTAGAACAAGACCTCATTAACCCACGCCCCTTGGGATCCTCCCTGGGGGTTTTATGGGAAACTTTTAATTGGTGTTTACAGTCTATGATAATGAAGGCAGTCAAACAGTCAACCAGGAACTTATGAGAAGAGGAATATACTTTCTAAACAGCAGCCAATCATGACAGTGTCAAAGAAAGCAGAACTCTGCATCCCCTGAGGGTGTTTTGCAGCTAAACATTTCATAACTTTATTGATTTATATTCTTGTTTATTTTCAATTAACTTTCATGGGTACAGTATGATTTTTTGATAAATCCTCTATAGCTCATATTTATTCAATTGAATGTACACATTTGCATGGATATATACACATATAAAATTTGCTTTTGAAATATTTTATTTATGCATATTTATGTGGAGGAGGTTTGTGCACAAGAGATGTGCTGGCTAGTTTCATGTCAACTTGATAAAAGCTAGAGTCATCTTGATTTATTTTCTATGTATAAATGTTTTGCCTGATATATATCCGTGCCCCGTGCCTGGGGAGGTCAGAAGAGGCTATCCCCTGGACTTCCAGATGGTTATGAGCTGCCTCCGGAACTAGAACCTGGGTCTCTGCAAGAGCAACAGTTGCTCTTAACGGCTGAGCCAGCTCTACAGTCCCTACAGTAATTTTGAGAGATAGTTTCAACTGGGGAAAATGTCCTGAATTGGTCCATGGGCAAGCCTGTGCAACATTTTCTTGATTGACGTGGAGAGGCCAACCCACTGTGGGCAGTTGTCACTCCTGGCTGGTGATCCTAGCTGCTATGCAAAAGCAGGCAGGAGAGATGGCTCAGCAGATTAGAGCACTGACTGCTCTTTCAAAAGACCTGGGTTCAATTCCCAGCAACCACATGGTAGCTCACAACCATCTGTAATGGGATCTGATGACCTTTTCTGGTGTGTCTGAAGACAGCACCACTGTACTCATAAAATAAATAAATTTTTAAAAAACAAAACAAAAACAAACCAGGCTGGGCCATAAGGAGTAAGGCCATGAGCACTGTTCCTCACAGCCTCTGCTTCAGCTCCTACCCTGTCCCTGCCCTGACTTCCCAGATGATGCACTACAAAAGCTGTAAGATGAAATAAACTTTTTCCTCCCCAAGTTACTTTTCATCATGATGTTTTATAACATCAATAGAGACTCTAAGACATGAATGGAGTGCCCACAGAGACCAGAAGATGGCAAGAGTTGCAAGCAACGGGGAGCACCCAGACATAGCCTCTGGGACCTAAACCCAAGACCTCTAGAAGACTTAGTGCATGATCTTACCCACTGAGCAAGTTCTTAGCCCCTCAAAATATTTTAGACTTATAGAAAAGTAACCCTGTGTGTGTGCATGCACACACACACACACATTCACATACACTCATACATACATACACACACACATTCACATACACACATAGACACACAAACAAATGTAGTAAGAGGTTGTTTTTTGTTTTTGTTTTTGTTTTTAAGATCATAGCTCTTGGGAGGTGGAGGCAAAGAGGTTGCTAGTTCCAGGCCAGCTTGGGATACATGTGAAACCTAATTAAAAAAAAAAAATCAGGAGTGCTGAAGAAATAGTTCACAGTGCTTGGTGCTTTTTCAGAGGACTGGAGTTCAGTTCTCAGCACCCATGCCAGGTAGCTCACTCACACCTCACTGCCTGTAACTCTAGCTCCAGAGCATCAAGCACCCTCTTCTGGCCTCTAGATGTACCGACCATGCCCATGAGCAGACACATGCACATAAACAAAAAATAAAAACAAATCTCTTAGCAATCAGTAAATTAAAAGAAGGAGGAGGAGGAGGAGGAGGAGGAGGAGGAGGAGGAGGAGGAGAAGGAGAAGGAGAAGGAGAAGGAGAAGGAGAAGGAGAAGGAGAAGGAGAAGGAGAAGGAGAAGGAGAAGGAGAAGGAGAAGGAGAAGGAGAAGGAGAAGGAGAAGAAGAAAGAAAGAAAGAAGAAGAAGAAGAAGAAGAAGAGGAAGAAGAGGAAGAAGAAGAAGAAGAAGAAGAAGAAGAAGAAGAAGAAGAAGAAGAAGAAGAAGAAGAAGAAGAAGAAGAAGAAGAAGAAGAAGAAGAAGAAGAAGAAGAAGAAGAAGAAGAAGAAGAAGAAGAAGAAGAAGAAGAAGAAGAAGAAGAAGAAGAAAAGGAAGGCAGAGCAGGCGGGGTGAAGGAAGAGAATTAATTTCTTGTGATTGAAGTTCCTAAGTGGCAGTATCTAATGAGTTCAGACCTCCTGGACTGGTGCAACACATGACCACCACCAACAACAACAACAACACCGCCGCCCCCCAGGCTGTAAGCATATGCCAGATGATGAAAGGACTGCTCCCTTCCTGCTTCTCTTGTCCCATTGCCTCCCTGAATATTTTCATCCCTGGAGACATTCATGCGACACATCTTTACCATGTATATCCCCCATTCTTCTAATTCCTCTCACATCCATTTCATTCCCCCACATCAACAGCATGTCTTCTTCATTTCCTTTCTTCCCTCTTTTGACTACCCATGAAGTCTCATTTGTGCTGCCCATAACTCTTGGGTGTGAAGCCATGCACAAGAGAGTGGTCGACCTACCCAAGAGGCACACCCTTAAGGAAAACTGACTCTCCCTTCCCCGGAAACCATCAACCATCATAGCTCCCTAGTTAGGGAGTACAGTTTCTTTTTTTTTAAGATTTATTTATTTATTATATGTAAGTACACTGTAGCTGTCTTCAGACACACCAGAAGAGGGAATCAGATCTCATTAGGGATGGTTGTGAGCCACCATGTGGTTCCTGGGATTCGAATTCAGGACCTTCAGAAGAGCAGTCGGGTGCTCTTACCTGATGAGCCATCTCACCAGCCCCTGACTTGCAATTTCTATTAGCTTTTTTAAAGTTCTGGTGACAAAATTTCACATACTAACTGCATCTGTCAGATATGTAGATATGTCATGAATTAACTGAGGGACGTCTGAACTTTTAACATTGCAACGTGATCATCTATCTACAAGGATTTTGCTTGAGTACCATACAAGTGAGTTCTTTTCAAATTCACTTTTTAAAAAAGCTTACCTCCCAATGCTTTAAAGGTTTGTATTTGGGCCATGTTCAAAGGCTGGGTAAAGCTGACTTGATGCTATCACCATCTTTTGGTGTTAAATCAATCACCATACATATCTGTCCCATGAATCAGCCTTTTGTGTCAGGAACATTTAAGTTCTGTCCTCCGCTTGGGTTTGAATGAGTCACCCCAGAAGCTCTAAAATCTTACCATCATTACTGGATATTAAAGGAGACAAAGTGAGTTTTTAAGAGGTGATTAGGGTTTGGCCCTAAGTAATATCCATTCGTGCAATTAGCTGATTAATGAGTAAATGGATCCTCAGGAGAGTGTCTGACATCAAAGCCAGTCCGGCTGGATCTCTTGTGCGTTCCCTGACTCTCACCATGGAAAGCTTAGTCTTGCCATCCAGATGAGGCATCCTCAGCCTGGAGCTAGAACTGTGGGCCCTAACAGAATTGATTTCTTCACCATTTACCCACTATGTGGTAATGCGGACAGAAACAAAGCAGACTAAGATGTTTTCCTAGCAAATTTTAAGTGCACCATATACATAATAGACTGAAGCCACCATACTGTACAACAAACAGGTCAGAGCATGTCATGTCTATCTTGTCTGAAGCCTTACACCCCTTGACCAATCCCTCCTCAGGCCCTCAGTCCTCCACACGCCTCCATCCGTGGCAACCAACACGTTTATGAGTTCAGCCTTTTAAAGATTCTTCATGCAAGTGGCACTGTGAAGTGTCTGTCTTTCTGTGCCTGGCTCACTTCTCTTGGTAGTCTATCCTCTGGGTCCATCCATTTTGACACAATTGACAATTTCAGACTTTAAGATGCTGAACTGCACACCATCATGTATGTATACCACTCTCTCTCCTCTCTCTCTCTCTCTCTCTCTCTCTCTCTCTCTGTTTTTAGAAACAGGGCTTCTCTGTGTAGCTCTGGCTGTCCTGGAACTCACTCTGTAGACCAGGCTGGCCTCGAACTCAGAAATCCACCTGCCTCTGCCTCCCTCTGAGATTAAAGGCATGCGCCACCACTGCCCGGCCCTCTTCTTTTAAAGTGGGTGTGCATATGCATGCTTTTGTGCAGGTGCCCCTAGCACATGGAGGCTGTAAGAGCACATCAGAGCCCTCTTCTATCATGGTCTGAGTGTTCCTATAAGGCAGGCCCTGATGGGCTCACATCTTCGATAGGCTGTAAGCCAGCAAGCCCTGGCACACCCCTAGTCTTCCACTCCCCTAGGTGCTGAAGATACGGGTATCCTAGGAATGACTCTACTCTGCATAACTCCAGAACAAGTACTCTTAAAACTGAGACATCTCCTGGCCCCTGTGTGCCACATTTTCCTTAACTGTTGGTTGGTTGATGGATGCTGACCATTCCCATTTCTTGGCTTCAAGGATAATACTGTACTGAGCATGGTAGTACAGATGCGCTCCTATACACCGAGCTCATTTTCTTCGGATTTGTGCCCAGTTGCTGGATTGTATGCTAGTCATATTTTTAATCTTTGAAGGTGCCTTCCATATCACTTCCACAATGACTTCTAATTCACATTCTCACCAACCACTGTAAAGGTTCTTTTTTTCTTCATATCTTCACTAATACTTTATTATCTTTTGAATTTTTAGGTTTTAGATTTTTCATACAAACATGTAGTGTCTTCCCAGAACCCCTATTATGCTGTTTCTCACTCCTCCCCTTCCCATTAGTCCCCACTGTCACCCTTTTACTTTTGCCTTTACGTCATATATACATCCATATGTACTACATGCATACATACAAATTCCCTACCCCCAGTCCCCACCCCAGCCCTGGTCTCACTGGTATTCAGAGTACGAGGCAGCTTCCGGCTTTCTCCTCGGCAATCCTAACTTTGCTTGTTCTCCTGCTTTGTCTCCAAATCCAAACTACCCTTGCCCACAACAGGAAGTATGGCAGGCAGGAAACGCAGTTGAAGGAGAGTCAGAGAAGGAGGACTATAGGGAGGAGTAGAGAGAGAGAGACTCTCACCTTCAGGAGAGGGAGTCAACTTAGAGGGAAATGCAGTCCCTTGGAGAGGAGCCCAGGTGCCCTAGATCCTGTTGGAAGGGCTGAGGCCCCGCACAATAAAAAATGAACAATTGAGGAGCAATTGGGCAGTGGTACTGTGTTGTGAGCAAATTGGTAATTTGGGGGTGGGGGGTTAACCAGGCACCAGTGTGGTTCATATACATACATACACACATACATACATACATACATACATACATACATACATACATACATACATACATACATTCACACATGTAAGGAAAACAGTGATGTACACAAAATAAAGATTTAAAAAATTAAAATAAAAAACTTAAAATGGACTCAGGGTCACTGAACCCTGTTCCACTGCCAAATGTAGCCCTATTGGAGAAATCACGTCCCTCCGCCTTCCGACGTTATAGCATTTAGTTGTCTTTAGTTGGTTTATGGGGGTAAGTGGCTAAGCTTAACCAGTTGGGACTACAGAACTCAGGTTTTTGTCCCCTAAACTCTAGTTATACAACACCAAGCCATCACCGTTGGCCCTCTTATTCATGTTAATATAGGCTTGATCCTCTTTTTGTATTTTGGTTTGGAGCCTAAACCAAGACTTTAGACAAAGTCGTGAGGTTCTCTTCCATATATCTCATGGGTGAGAAGTAGGATTCGGTGGGATAAAGTCCTTACCAGAGCAGCTACTCTAATGCAGCAGGGGCTGAGGTTGGACATTTGATTTTTCAAGGACAAGGACACATTTTCTTACTGTAACTATAGTCCTTAGAATCGTGGGGTGCTCCGCATCCTACATGACCACAGTATTTTAAACAAGCCAACAAAGTTGCCAGATGAAATATGGGGCCTCACAGCTGTCTGAAAACTAACTCTCACAGCATTTTTTCTGTCAACCCAGGGAATATCCTCGGCTACATATGCAGCTAGAGACACAGCTCTGAGGGGTACTGGTTAGTTCATATTGTTGATTCTCCTATAGGGTTGCAGACCCCTTTAGCTCCTTGGGTACTTTCTCTAGCTCCTTCATTAGGGGCCCTGTGTTCCATCCAATAGATGACAGTGAGCATCCACTTCTGTATTTGCCAGGCATTGGCATAGCCTCACAAGAGATAGCTATATCATAGTCCTGCCAGCAAAATCTTGCTGGCATATGCAATAGTGTCTGGGTTTGGTGGCAGTTTATGGGATGGATCCCCCGGTGGAGCAGTCTCTTGATGGTCTTTCCTTCTGTCTCAGCTCTGAACTTTGTCTCTGTAACTCCTTCCATGGGTATTTTGTTCCCCATTCTAAGAAGGAGCTAAGTATCCATACTTTGGTCTTCCTTCTTCTTGAGTTTCATGTGTTTTGCCAATTGTATCTTGGATATTCTAAGTTTCTGGGCTAATATTCACTTATCAGTGAGTGCATATCTAATGACTTTTTTTGTGATTGAGTTACCTCACTCAGGATGATATCCTCCAGATACATCCATTTGCCTAAGAATTTCATGAATTCATTGTTTCTAATTGCTGAGTAGTACTCCATTGTGTAAATGTACCACATTTTCTGTATCCATTCCTCTGTCGAGGGACATCTGGGTTCTTTCCAGCTTTTGGCTATTATAAATAAGGCTGCTATGAACATAGTGGAGCATGTGTCCTTATTACAAGTTGGAACATCTTCTGAGTATATGCCTAGGAGAGGAATTGCTGGATCTTCCGGTAGTACTATGTCTAATTTTCTGAGGAACCACCAGACTGATTTCCAGAGTGGTTGTACCAGCCTGCAATTCCAACAATGGAGGAGGGTCCCTCTTTCTCAATGAACCCACACACCTATGGTCACTTGATCTTTGACAAAGGGAGCTAAAGCCATTCAGTGGAAAAAAGACAGCATTTTCAACACATGGTGCTGGCACAACTGGCGGTTATCATGTAGAAGAATGTGAATTGATCCATTCTTATCTCCTTGTACTAAGGTCAAGTCTAAGTGGATCAAGGAGCTCCACATAAAACCAGAGACACTGAAACTTATAGAGGAGAAAGTGGGGGAAAGCCTGGAAGATATGGGCACAGGGGGAAATTTCCTGAATAGAACAGCAATGACTTGTGCTGTAAGATCAAGAATTGGCAAATGGGACCTCATAAAATTGCAAAGCTTCTGCAAGGCAAAAGACACCGTCAATAAGACAAAAAGGCCACCAACAGATTGGGAAAGGATCTTTACCTATCCTAAATCAGATAGGGGACTAATATTCAATATATATAAAGAACTCAAGAAGATGGACGCCAGAAAATCAAATAACCCTATTAAAAAATGGGGTACAGAGCTAAACAAAGAATTCTCAACTGAGGAATACCGAATGGCTGAGAAGCACCTGAACATTTTGTTCAACATCCTTAATCATCAGGGAAATGCAAATCAAAACAACCCTGAGATTCCACCTCACACCAGTCAGAATGGCTAAGATCAAAAATTCAGGTGAGGCCTGTGTTGTCAGTGAACTGTGATCTCTAGGGTAGGGGGCGAGGCTACCTGGGGGCGTGGCCTAGTCAGGGCGTGGCGAAGAGGCGGGCCCTGAGGTTGATGCCTCTACAGCGCTACAGTCTGAGCTGCCCAGGTGGGCATCGACCGGTTGGCTCTCCAGGCACGCTTCTGACTTTGGTATGGCAGCAGCGGGCCCTTAAGTGTTCCCTAGTAGCGTCCATATCGTTTGTGGTCATTGCTTGTGCGTGGATGGTGGACTGACAGGACCCGGACCAGGACAATGGACCGGCAAACGATGATCTCCGTATGTCGCCAGGGGACGCTGTGAGGACCGGGCGGGGCCGACTGGGCAGGGGAGGAGCTAGGTTGAGGACGAGGTCTATGGTGGGGCCGCTGAGTCTGAACAATCAAGCAGAGGTGGTATGGGCGGGGCTGGCTGAGGTGGAGTGGAGACGCCTGACTCGGGGAGGAGTCTGACTGGGATGAATTGGTTTGTGGGCGGGGTCAGGAGTGTTTTGACTTGGTTAGGGGTGTGGCAGGTTGGCGGGATCAGGCTGGTGTACTGTCTGAAGTGGGCGGGGTCGGGATGGGTCTGGGTCTGATAGGAGGATGGAGCTTTGGCCAGGGTGATGAATGGAGAGCAGGTCTTAAATTTCGTTCCCTAAGGGCGAGACCAGGCACTTCAGGCTTGGTTTATTAGCTGATGGTCTTTGCTTTCCCCGACGCCCCCTTGTTTTGTTGTTATTGTCGTGAGATTGAGCATCACTAATGAGTCCAGACTGTCCTGGAACTCTCCTCAGTTCTCCAGCCTAGTCCTCCTAAGGACTGGAGGTACCAATTATTTTCTTTGATACAGAACTTTTTAAAAAAGGGAAAGTTCTTATGTCAAACGAAGTGCTCTTGAGCCCTCTTGAACATGGCTTAGGGTTGAGACTTTTGTATCTATAAAATACTCTTTTATAAATAAAATTCCTTTAATGTAATAAACCCACACACACAAAATCACACAGCCAGGTTAAGGTAGCCATTCAACAAACACTAGTCCAGCTCTAAAGTCTATACATCTCAGTGAACTTCTGAATACTTATAATAGCCACATTTGAAGCCCTGGTACTTCTGCTAGGGTTTTACACTTTTGTTTTTCTGTAATATTTTTAACTCTGTCATATTTTTCAACTCGGTCATATCTTTATGCATAAAATTTAATTGATAATGAAAATTATAATTAATGGAATAAAATACTTTAAAATTATTTTTTGTTATTTTTCTGTGTGTGGATCCCAGGCTGGCCTCAGACTCGTTATGTAGCTCAGGGTGACCTTAAATTCCTTTAAAAAAAAAAAAAAGTTAATACAAATGCTTTATTTAACAGTTGCAGGTCATCCCATGGGCTAAGTGGTGGATATCCAGGTCCCAGCACCAAGGTGAGCACTACCTCTGAGCTTCTCTTCCTGACTCCAATAGGGTGAACTCGTCTCAGTCTCCCCCATCATCAAAGCGGGGCCTTTGATGTTTCCAATGATAGAGAGGCTGATGTGATGTCATCCATAAATTCCACAGGCACTGTCCCTGCCCAACACCTCTGTTACCCTAGCCAGCTTGATGGGCTGCGCGTGACTCCTGTTTATGACGGCACCAATCTGTCGGAGAGTGACCTTGAACTTCTGATCCTTCTACTCCCACCTTCTAAATTCTGGGATTACAGACATTTTCCTCCAAGCCTGGCTTACTCAGTATGGGAACTGGAACACAAGGCTTTGTACACCATAGACAGACATTCTACCACTTAATCTATAGTCCCAGCCCTAACCTAAAGTAATATTTTAAATTATTTTCACATTTTTGTTTTGGTTGTTTGGTCTGGTTTTTTGCTTTTGGTGTTTGTTTGTTTGGTTTGGTTGTTTTTCGAGACAGGGTTTCTCTGTGTAGCCCTGGCTATCCTGGAACTCACTATGTAGACCAGGCTGGCCTCGAACTCAGACTCACCTGCTTCTGCCTCCTGAAGCTGGGATTAAAGGCATGTGCCACCACCGCCCAGTTTATTTTCACATTTAAAAAAAAAATTGCAAAACTAGTTTACTTCAAGGCCTCCACTAAATTACCATCTTATGTAACAGAGTAGCAGACTTGTAGAGGCCTTGTCTAAATCCCGAATTCTTTGTCGTAGGTCTAATTACGTTGAGATGCCCCATCTCCTTGGAGATGTTTACGTATTAAATAGCACAGTTGCTGGTTCCCCTTTCCTCAGGACTCTTCAGAGTGGTCCTGGAGGCTCCAAGTTTCAAGCCTTGCTCATTCAGCATGGCTCCTAAGTCTTGAAACTGTTCTGTCCTCTTCCCTGCTTGCCATCTTCTCCTGCCCCTTCGTGCTGTGACCTGCACTTTGTGGGGTTTGACCCCTCCCTTCCATCCCCACCACCACCACCAGCCTTTTAAGGCACTCTTCCCATTCACTCTGGGCTTCCATCCGGGACAACCTTTTATGACTTTGTCCAAAATCCTTCAAACAAACACATTTATAAGGCCAGGCCAGGTCACTGCCAGACCCACAGGGCTGTCTCTCTCTCTCTCTCTCTCTCTCTCTCTCTCTCTCTCTCTCTCAATTCAACTGTGCCTGGGCAGGTGTCTCACTCAGACAGGATGTGACAGAGTGACCGGTTGGGGCTTGTTGGGTGGCATGTTAGTAAGTGAATGAGGCCCGCCTTGGGCACAGCAAAGGAAAAGACATGAACCAATGAATAGAAGGCACATACACTCTTTGTCCCACGTGTGACCAGAAGTGGGGAGAGGGCCAGATGTCTAACATTTACCAAACGTATCCCAAAGCATCTCTTTATCAACTAGTGTCTCAAAGCAAACCTGTGCCTTCTGAGATTATAAAGAACCTTTGGTCTGCCTCGAGGTGTGATGCCAAAGAGTCGAGGCAAACTCAGCATTTAGAGCACATCTGACTTCTCCCATCACAAGGAAGGCATTGGAAACTAAAGCAGTCGCCTACATGGGAAGCCAGGCCCAATGCCCTTCATTAGAAATAGAGTCCCTGTTTCCAAAGCCCAGTGAGATTGGGGACCAAAGTGATCCCCAGATAAAGTGAAGGGTGTGTCAAAGTTGCACAGCTTCTCACTGGTGGCTCCATATTCCACATTGTCACCAGGCTGATTGCAGAGGGGCAGGGAGCAGAGTTGAAAGGCCAAGGTCTTTCTTACAGACCTGACACTTGCTTAGGAAAGTGAATACGGGAGAGACCTGAGCCCCACCGACATACTCAGATTAGCTGAGGCCAGTAGGGACCGTGTGAGTGCTTTAATCACCTGAGAGGCCTTTCCACAAGCTCTGAGGAAGTCTGAGGGTGAGGTCAGGTGAAGCAGAGGCAGCAGCAGAGGCAGGAGTCTGTCAGAATGCTGGCTAGTAGGACTTCCAGTAACTCGGGCATATACTCTCCTGTGCACTTTAAGGCGATTTCCTCTTCAGAGGCTATAGACTGTCAAGCAAGGAGATGACTCTTTAAATGTTTGTCATCTTCTACCTCTGAGAAATCTCTCAGTGGGCTGGTGTGCCTTTCCCCCTGCTGTGTAAGGCAGCAGATTTCCCACTGGGCAGTAGTTGACTCAGGTTTCTTCGTAGGTGTCCCTGTGCTGGGCCCTGTGTAAGAAGTGCATGACTGAATACGAAGCAGGAACAGTCGAAAGGGTCCCAGAACATAAATAGAACTTCTGTGCCATTGAGGTGGCTCGGTGACGGACAGCACTTGCCATCAACACTGAACCCCAGGATCCACATGGGAGGAGGACAGAACTGTGTCCCCAAAGTTGACAGGTGTACAGTGGGCGTGTGTCCCCTCCCTACCCCCTAAGGAAATGTCCTTTCAGAAGAACCTGATCCCGATCCAAAGACTAGTGCCCACGGAGCTGCCATAATTGCACCTTTCTCTTAGAGGCTCTGTTCTGAAGTTCTGTCTAATCATTTTCATGACAGTTTCACTGTGGATCTGTGTGTATTTCCAGGGAATATGATTCTGATTTTGTTTAACGTCTGGTCCTTGTAAAAGGAAACAGGTTGTTTGTTGTTTGCTTTTTGTTTTTTTTAACTTACTATGTACCCCAAGCTAGTCTTGAACTCAGAATGATCCTCCTGCCTCAGCCTGCCAAGTGCTAGGATTATATCGCATCCCTCTATGGTGTATTTTTGGAATCAGAAGTGACTTATGGGGCTATTGTATCCATTACATCCATTCTGTGAGCCATTGGGGCTCCTGGCTTCCTGTTACTGACATGAGTGTTTCTGAGCATAGAGGTGTTCTCCCTTCTAGGTCAGGAGTCTCTAAAGAAGGCTGGCTGATGAGGGAGACCTCTGGGTCTGCACAGCTGTCGTTAGCGTGCTACTACTGCCTCCTAGTGGTTAGTGTAGGATATGCTGGCACCCTGGAATCAGCAATACAGTTTCCTGGCTCCCACAACTCAGGACCCGCCCCCAACACACTCAAAGACTTGTCTGTCTCCTAAGCCAGGTTGGAAACCCCTGCCTTAAACACGTGGCTCAGGCCGGTGTACAATGTTTAGTTTGCGAACTCTTCAGTGGCCTTGCCACCTCTTACCTCAGCTTCTCACTGTCTGCTTCCAGTCCTGGTTGTGGCTGCCTTTGCCTTTTCTATTTATTTTTACAGATTTTCTACCCGCGAAATGATATCTTCTGGTTTTCATTTTCATTTTCTGAGTGGTGGGGAAATTAGATGTTTTCACACTTATGTTTCTTTTGTCCCCATAAATCTTTTTGTCCATTTTCCTATTGTGGCGGTAATGGTGTTTCTTAATAGTCGCTGGGATCTTTTTCCTCCTGCATACTCTTGATTCTTGTGTCATCGGAGGTGAATTTTGGTATATGGTAAAGAAAGCCTTAATTAGAAAGAATTAAAATAGTTTAAATTTATACATTGAAGACTATTTTTTAAAAAATCAGGCACTAGATGTTAAATAATAATTGACCATGGGGCTGGAGAGTTAGTTCAGCGGTTAAGAGCACTGACCTTTAAAGATGTATTAACCTGCTCCTGGAAATATGCCACCAGCCTTGGACGACAGCCCCTACTGAATACACCCTTTCAGAATTGTTCTATTTTGATGATTTATAATGATGTTACCTGTTCTGTTTGTGATTCACTGAATGCATAGTTTCAGAGTTGTAATGCTTGGATGATTTTTGTGCTTTACTCTGCCAAATGATTTTTGTTGGTATCTGTGATTGTTTCACTGGATATTGTTTCTAAGAGATGTAATGTTTGTTTGTTTGTTTGTTTGTTTGTTTGTTTTTAATGTATAAAATCCCCTGCTTGAGAGCTGCAGAATACACTCAGATTCAAACTGCCTCTGTTTGTTTCTGTTTGTCACCGCCGAATCCTGACCCACCTAGCTTCAAGGACCTTCATCCCAGGGACCCTCATACCTGACTGGGGTGGTCCGTGGCAGAGACAGAGACAGAGGCAGTAGAGAAGGCCAGTTTCTCTTTAGCCTCTTCTCAGAGTTGATACATCACTGTAATGACCCTATTCTGATTGTCAGAAGTAGGTCCCCCTGTGCTCCCGGCTCACAGGAAGAGGATCACACCAGGTGTGGACCCCAGGAAGGTGGGGATCATTGGGGATATCTTAGAGGTTAAGAGGCTGCCTACTGCTGATTTGTAGGAAAGCCAAGAACTTTTTTTGGTGGTGGTGGGGTTGTTTGTTTGTTTGTTTTTTTTTTGTTTTGTTTTTCAAGACAGGGTTTCTCTGTGTAACCCTGGCTGTCCTAGAACTTACTCTGTAGACCAGGCTGACCTTGAACTCAGAAATCCGCCTGCCTCTGCCTCCCAAGTACTGGAATTAAAAGCACACACCACCCCATCCAGCTTACATTTAACTTTTCTTAATTTTACATTCTTCAAGAAAAACTTCCCTATACTGGCTTTCATTCATTCTTTAAAAGCTTAATTTTTTTTTTTTCAGGCGTGGTAGCCTTTAATCCCAGCACTCAGGAAGCAAAGACAAGCATTTCACTGTGAGTTCTAGACCAGTCTGGTCTACATTGTGAATTCCAAGATAGCCAGGCTTATGTGGACAGACCTTGTCTCAAAAAAAAAAAAAAAGTTTATTTAAAAAACAACAACAACAACAACAGTGTGGCAAGCGCTGGGAGGTACAGGCAGGGGGATCCGAAGTTCACCTCTCAGCTACAAAGTGACCTCAAATTCAACCTTAGATTACATGAGGCTTTGCCTCAAAAAATAAAATACTTAAAAGTAAGTAGTTTAAAATGTTGGCTTTTTCATGATTTGTTTTTTTAAAGTTTTTAAAGTGTGTGTTTTAAAGTGCTACAGAAGCCAGAGGGGGCATCAGAGTCCCTGGAGCTAAAGTTACAGGCAGTTGTGGGCTGCCTGACATGGGTACTGGGACCCAACTCAGGTCCTCTGGAGGAGCAACAATTGCTCTTAACCGCTGAGCCCTCACAATTAGGTTTTAATATATTTAGAATCTCATTGTCTCATACATTAACCATATGTGGCTACTTAAATTCAGAGCTTCTCCAGCCATTTTTCAAGTGCCCAGCAGCCGCTGTGGCCTGTGGTTGCCAGATTGGGCAGTTCTGAGGCAGAACAGTTCCCTCTTCATGGAACATCAGAGGGGATTTTGCTCCTTCATCCCAACAGCTTTGTGTAGCCAGTTCTCTCCTTCCACCTTCTCCTGCATTCCAGGGCCCGCACTCAAGCTGCCGGGCCTGTGTAACCTTTACCTAGTGAGCCATGTTTATGGCTCCTGGAATTGTTTTATTTTTATTTCAGCAGTTAAGGGGGATAAGATATTCTACAGCTACCTCGTGGGCAGAAGCCAGGGACAACGCACAGGGCTGGCTCTGTCCCCATTTCCTACCAGCAAAGACTTCTCTAACCCCAAATGTCCATAGCGGTGCCAACGAGCGACACTGATTCGGTTGGGTGTTTGTTCCCGCGCTAAAATGAGTTGTTTGTTCCTGCGCTGAAATGAGTCCGTTGATACTGTTTCTTGTGTGTGTCCCATGCATTTCCTTCTCCTTAGTGAGTCTTAAGCAAAAAAAAAAAAAAAAAAAAAAAAAAAAAAAAAAAAAAAAAAAAAAAAAAAAAAAAAAAAATGTCCCTTTAAGGGGTAAAGAGCTTATTGCTTTTTATTGCTAAAACACTGACTTTTAGGTCTTACAGGCTTAGACCCTGAGGAGAGCATCCTCATCTTCCCTGGTTGTCATGGCTGCAGACTCACAGTAAGAGATTGACACGATGCTTCATGGAACATTTATTCCATGCTTGAAAGCCCTAGTTGGGGACTTTTCTTAATCCCTTCATCCTGTCGGGCCTCACTAAGCAGTTTATTCACAAAACATAGAGGAGGAAGGGAGAGAGCAGAGAAGAGATGAGGCATCTGGGGAGGGTGGTGGTGGAAAGTGGGCACTGGCCCCACTGTGAGTACTGATGTCAAGCAAGGCTTAACTTCCTTCATCTTTCACTACAAAGAGGCCAAGTGCTTTCCCCCAGGGCCACGAGCATTTCACACCCGCTCTGTGTATGTGAAAGACTCACACTGGTGATGCTACACCTGATGGGCCCCACTCCCTGAGGCTCTCCCAGCTGAGTGGTCTCTCCCTGACTGTTCTGTCATTGCTGTCCCTGCCAGGAGAGGAGCACACTGGACAGTAAGGTCCCCTAAACTGCTCCAGGTCCTGACCGCTCTGGAGGAGGGTGAGTTTGGCAGCAACAGGGAGGAGATTTCCCTTGCACCCCCTGACAATGCCTCTGGGGACTTTGCTGATGAGGGTTCTGGGGGAGAAGACAGTGAGCAGAATGGTGCCTAGCTGCCTGGATGGGTGCTGCGTGCATTAGTTGTGTTGTGTCTGGGGACTCAGACCAGGAGGAGGAGGAGGAGGAGGAGGAGGACCCAGAGCTGCAGCCAGCCAAGAAAAAGCAGCAGGCAGCAGGCAAGCCTCAGCGTCTTTGGACCAAGAGAGACACCCATCCAGACTTTGGTTAGCTGGGAAGTCTCAGATCCTCATATAGAGGACCTCAAAACCAAAGAGCTGAGTCTTGTGGGCCTCTCTGAACTGTTTTTTGGTGACGGGACAACCAGTTACATTGTTCATGAAACCAACCGTTATGCTCACCCTAAATCTCATGACTCAGGAACTGAAGTGTGTTTTGGGCATCTTGATTTTAAGTCAGTACATCTCCTATCCAAGGAGGCTGGTGTTTTGGGAGACAGCTCCTGACTCTCATCATCGCCTTGTGGCTGATGCTATCAGAAGGGACAGGTTTGAGCTGATCTTCTCCTACCTGTGTTTTATGGGTAACAGTGGCCTCTATGATGAAAGCGATAGGTTTGCCAAGTTCAGGCCCCTCATCGTCCGTATGAACTGTCACTTCCAGAAGCATGCTCCCCTGGAGAGTTCTACAGTTTTGGCGAATCGATCTGTGAGTACTTTGAGCACTGGGGAGGGGGTTGGGTGGGCGGTGTCCAAGCATCTGCACTCAGGGAAGCCAGCAGAGGCTACCTGGTGTGGTTTGAACCTTCACCAAGCCGGACAGAGGCTTAGATGGGCCAGTATGGTGGTCAGATTTGTGGATGCACTTCAGGAGCATAGCTGCCTCCCGAACCACATATTCTTTGACAAGGTCTTTTACAAGTGTCAAACTGATGTCCATTTTGAGGGGAAAAGGAGTGAAAGCCACAGGGACTGTCTGTGAGTACAGGATCGAGCGCTGTCCCCTCAAGGATCCCAAAGAACTAAGGAAAACGAGAAGGTACTCTTTTCACTACAGAGTGGAGGAAAGCCAGGAGATCATTGTGTGCCACGTGGTAAACATCTGCTCCAACGTGGTGGGCATAGAGCCAGTCAGAGTGCCCAGCCACCACCCAGGAGCAGCCAAAGCTCAGGCACAGGTCCACCAACCATCCCTGGTGAAGCTCTATCAGGAAAAGGCCAGAGGAGTTGACTGAATGGATCAGAACATTGCCAAGTACAAGGTGAAGATCCAGGCAAGAAGTGGTACCTGAGCTTCACCAGCTACGTCATCGACGCAGCCCTCAACAATGTGTGGCAGCTGCACAGGATGTGCTGCCAGGACAGGCAGGGGGACCTGCTTGCCTTCCGCAGACACGTGGCCTCGGGCGCATCTGGAGAGCAATGCAGACATCCTCACAGGGGAGGCGGAGCTGGCGGGTGGAAACTGAGAGCCGCTTAGATATGATTGGACACTGGATTGTCCATCAGGACAAGAGGATCCCGTGTGCCCTCTGCCACTCACAGACCAACACCCGCTGTGAGAAGTGCCAGAAAGGTGTCCACGCCAAGTGCTTCCAGGAGTACCACTTCCCGTGAGGCCTGAGACCTGCTTCTTCTGGCGATAGTGACATCACCGGGAGCACTTGTGGGTTTTCTTTGTGGCACTTTGACACCCATCACTGAAGACTTGATTTTGTATTCTCTCCCAGGCCCCATCACAGTTTTCTTTTTTATTGTATTCTATTATGCCTACATGCCATGTAAATTAGTATATATGTTAGTAATCGTCTATGTTTGTAGACTTATATTTTATACCCTTATTTATTTAAATTGACTCAAATAAAATTTTCCTGTTACTACATTTTGTAGTATTTGAGTCTGGGTAAAGATAGCCAACGCCTTTCATAAGTAGTGGAAAGTGAGATATTTTTGCATTGTATGCATGATCTGTACTGTAAGTTAAATGTCCTAGCATCTAACGAAAGCTTCAGAACCTTAGCTATCTCGTGCTCACCCAAAACTGCAGTGTTCTCCAAGGAAACGGAGATGAGAAATGATAGTAGGGGTGTGGAGATATGCTGTCTGTTGGCAACAAACGGCAAAGAGCAGCAGTCGCTGACCCCTTCTTTACTGACCGCACTTGCTATGTAAAAGGCAGGTGGAAACTGGGTGATGGGCACAAAAGGTGGTGAGTTCTTACAGCATCGTGGGGAAGTGGAAATGTGCTCTCCCTTTCTGGACAACCTAATAATGCCTGCTCAAAATCCATCAGGATATATTCAGAGGATAAAGCAGAGATTCAGTCTGTGGTGATAAAAGTCAATAAAGTGTATGGGGCAGGGGAGAGATAGAACCTCCTCCCAACAGAGTCTTAGAGTCACTGCAGAAGTAAAGATGGCATCAAAGTCCACTGTTCAAACCCTCCCTATAAATGTGTAGGCACGGGTGGAGGTAGGGCAAAGTGTCTCCTCACAAGATACTTCCTTTGAGACGACATCACAATCCATCTCTTTCAAACTGTCCCTGCCCCCAACGTGGTATGCTGCAGTACTCCATGGATGCACAGCCCTAATTTCAAACCACAAGGACACAGGCAGATTCAGCTTGAGTGACATTCTGCAAAACACATGAGAATGCCCTTGGGAAGTGTCAGGGTCCTGGAAGACAAGAGAAGGTCCAAGGTTACACAAGACCGAGTAGGGATGACAACAGAAGGTGTGGATATAGCTCACCAACAGGCTTACAGCAAAGGATGGTGGGATAGCTGATGGAGACTGGATAAGGCTTACAGATTAGCTTCCAGTAGTTATAAACGTTAATTCCTCCCCTGGCTTTGGTAGCTGAACACTGGTCAGCTACCAAAACACTGGTCAGCTAGTCAGATATTGGAAGCTTTTTGTAATCTTCAAATAATTTCAGACTGGACCTTAGGAAAATATTCATATGTTTTGAGGCCTTACATTCATACATTTTCTGCCTGTGGGAATCTAGCCTGGGCAGGAGAGACAGCAGCACCAGACGTGCTTTGTTTCCTTACATTTATTGTTTATTTGATGGACACCTGGTGTGGATGAAGATCAGAGGACAACTTGCCAGGGGCTGATTCTCTCTTTCTACTATGTCAGGTCCAGGGGAGTGATCTCTGGTCAATCTTACCAGTTGCTAGTAACCCTCAGACACACTATGTGGTAAGTATATACAAGGTGTGTGTGTGTGTGTGTGTGTGTGTGTGTGTGTGTGTGTGTGTGTGTGTGTGTGTGCTTAAAATTTTTTTTAAAAATCTAGCCTAGACAGTTTCAATATTTCTTATCAAGGAATTCTTTGTTGATCTGTTTTTTACTGCCCAGCTTTCTCTATCACGGTGGGAATATCATCCCATACTTGCAAGTATTTTATTTTACCAGTGATCCAAGTACACGAATTAAGGTGGTCCTGGAAAGAGTCTTCTAAAAGCTTTTTAATGGCTCATTGTCATTGCTTCCATATGAGTTTAAAGAAATATTCCCATTCTGGTGCAAATAGTCTATGGTCATAGTTGATTTCTTTCCTCCTCCTCCTCCTCCTCCTCCTCCTCCTCCTCCTCCTCCTCCTCCTCCTCCTCCTCCTCCTCCTCCTCCTCTTCTTCTTCTTCTTCTTCTTTTTTGGTTTTTCGAGGCAGGGTTTCTTTGTGTAGTCCTGGCTGTCCTGGAACTCACTTTGTAGACCAGGCTGGCCTCGAACTCAGAAATCTGCCTGTCTCTGCCTCCTGAGTGCTGGGATTAAAGGTGTGAGCCACCACGCCCAGCTCCTTTCCCAGTCTACCTAAAGTTAAAGCTAAAATTCTATATTTGAAACAGGATTACCATATGTTCCAGTAATTCACTAGTGGGTATGTAGCAAAAGAACTAAAGTCAGACTGGAGAGATGGCTCAGTGGTTAAGAGTACTGACTGCTCTTCCAGAGGTTCTGAGTTCAAGTCCCAGCAACCACATGATGGCTCACAACCATTTGTAATAGGACCTGATGCCCCCTTCTGGAGTGAGGACAACTACAGTGTACTCATAAATATAATAACTATAAATCTTTTTTATTTGCTTATTTATTTTATTTTTTGGGGTTTTTCAAGACGGTTTCTTTTTGTAGCCTTGGTTGTCCTGGAACTCACTCTGTAGACCAGGCTAGCCTCGAACTCAGAAATCTGCCTGCCTCTGCCTCCCAAGTGCTGAAATTAGAGGCATGTGCCACCACTGCCTGGCAAATCTTTCTTAAAAAGAAAGAATTAAAGGTCTAGAAGAGATACTTGTTTACAGATGTTGACAGACGTGTTACTTTAGCAGCTAAAAGGAGAGAAGAATAGTGTCCTCCTTACTTTTTCTGTTGCTGAGATAAAATATCCTGACAAAAAGCAACGTAAGGGAGAAAGGGTTTATTTTGAGCTCACAGTTCCGGGTTACTGTCCATCATTGTGGGCAGTCACAGCAGGTGGAGCTTAAAGTGGTTAGCTGCCTCATATCCATGCTCAGGAGCAGAGAAAATGAATACATGCTTAGTACTCAACCCAAACAGTCCAGTCCAGTCCAGGACCCAAACCCAGGGAATGCTGCTGCCCACAGTGGGCTGGGTCTTCCTACGGCAATTAACCCAGTTAAGAAAGCACCCCCACAAGCATGCCCACAGACTAACCTGATCTAGACAATACTTCACTGACTCTTCCTGGGCTCTGTCAAGTTGACAAACAAAAAGTTGTATGGATGACAGCAGGCATCATAACTCATTATCAGTGCCTGTGATGTTACCTCCTCCTCCTCTTCTTTGTCCTGTTCTTCCTCCTCCTCCTCCTCCCCTTCCTTCTCTGCCTAATCCTCCTCTTCTTCCTACTCTTCCTTCTCTTCTTTTCCCTCATCTTCCTTTCTCCTCCTCTTCTCCTCCTCCTCTTCATAGTCAGGGTCTCACTATGTAGCCCTGACCAGCCTGGAACTTGCAATGTTGAGCAGGTTGGCCAGGACCTCATGGAGATCCTCCCACAGCAGCCTCCCAAGTGTTGGGATTAAAGAAAGCCATGTACTACCATGCCTGGCTATCTGTTATATTCTGTTATATATATATGATATATATGTGTTATATATTCATATATATATCATATATATATATCTGTTATATTATATATTAAAAGCAGATTAAGGCACAAAGGAGGACTCTAGGGTCACCAACCATACAAATGGAGAAGCATGGGGCACGTCACTCTTGTTCACTGTGTCTGTAAATACAACCTTGCTTTATTCACCCTCATCTCAAAATAAGTTTAAAATTAAGATTTAATGTAAGGGACATATTAAACTGGTTATACAAATAACTTTTTATTAACTTGTGGGGTTTTTTTTTTGGGGGGGGTTGGGAAGTGTGTCTGTGGACACATGCAAGCCATGGCAAGTATGTAGAGGGCAGAGAGCAACTTTGTGGAATCAATTCTTTTTATCCACTGTCATGTGAGCTCTGAGGATTGAACCCAGGTTGGGAAACTTGTGTGGCAAGACCTTTAACCTCTAAGCCATATTTCTGGGCCAAACTGTTTTTGTTGTTGTTGTTGATGATGATGATGTTTTAAGTTCTCTCTCTCTCTCTCTCTCTCTCTCTCTCTCTCTCTCTCTCTCTCTCTCTCTCTCTCTCTGTGTGTGTGTGTGTGTGTGTGTGTGTGTGTGTGTGTGTGTGTGTGTGTGTGTGTGTGTGTGTGTATACCTGTGGAGGCCAAAAGAAAGAGTTGGATTCTGTGGTGCTGGTTATGAACTACTTTTTCTGGGTCCTCTGGAAGACTAGTATGTGCTCCTAACCACTGAGCCACCTCTCCAGCCTTGGTATATACTTATTTATAAATACCTAAAAATGAGCCACTCGCAAAGCATACTTATAAGACATGATAATTTACACATGCATGCTTTTGATTGATAAAGAAACAATAATTATTACAATCTCTTCGAAAGGTAGCCAGGTCTGTGGCATGGACCTTTGTATTTAGGAGTCACTCTTACTAAACTTTGCCTTTTGTTGTTCAAATGTGGCCAAAATGGTTTTTGTTTTGTTTTGTTTAAACAGACTCCATTCAACCACTCCTCCTCCACGCTCCGCAGGTCACCTGCCACCAGGGGTCAGAGAAAGGGATGATTAATCAGCCATACTTGGGGGAGGTGTGCTGTTGAGAGACAAGTGTGGAAAGATACCCAGCTGTAAATGGAATTGTTTATATCAGCTTTCCCAGATGAAAATGAGCAGAGCCCAGAAAGGTCACGGAGCGTTCCTTCTGCAGGTTGCCGATCCTACCACTAGGGGGAGCAAGTACATGCCTCCCTGCTTCCTCCCCATCTCTGTCCTAGGTTTTCTGTAGGCTGTTTTCAGACACAGGCTGGGGATGTTTTTTTGTAGCTGTCTGCCCATACTGCCAATCCACACACCAATTCAGCATTGGAATCCCAGCACCCTGAATCCCTAAATGCTGGGGACTGCATACCATGACATGTATGGTGCCTGGGACCCTGAGAAATAGGAGACACATCCTTACAGGTGACCTGCCATCAGAAATAAGGAGCTACCCGCAGCAGGCCTGGATGGTGACCTCTCAGAAGCCCGCAGGCAGCTCATTTGTAAAAAGTTGGTTCCCATTTCTCCTGACCTTAGCACTGGACAATGGTTGTATAGATTTTATTTGTGTGTGACTACTTTTCAATTGGCCTTGGTGTGCATAATTATTCTATTATATCTGACTTTCCTATTTTTTTCTCCTGCTCTGGTGAATTCTGTGAAACTAGATGTTCCTTGATATAATGGTTCTTATGAGGCATGGGGTGGGGGGGAGGCACAGCACAGTCCTAGTGGCCCAGGTGCAGGCTGTGCATTCTCATTTTTGGAACAATGTAATAACTGCACAATGGTAGTTTCATATTAATGTTTGACTTGCAAAGAAAGTTTGAAGAAATTATGTCTAGGGCTGGAGAGATGGCTCAGCAGCTAAGAGCACTGGCTGCTCTTTCGAAGGTCCTGAGTTCACATCCCAGCTACCACATGGTGGCTCACAACCACCCATAATGAGATCTGACGCCCTTCTCTGGTGTGTCTGAAGACAGCTACAGTGTACTTACATATAATAATAAATAAATCTTTAAGAAAGAAAGAAAGAAAGAAAGAAAGAAAGAAAGAAAGAAAGAAAGAAAGAAAGAAAGAAAGAAAGAAAGGAAGGAAGGAAGGAAGAAAGAAAGAAAGGAAGAAAGAAAGGAAGGAAGAAATTATGTCTAGAAATAAATTTAGAAAATGAAGCAGAGTCAGTAATGGGACCTCAAGAAAGGAAAAAGCTACTTAAATTATGAAATGAGTTTTGTACAACATTTGAGAGTTGGTCCTGGTCTCCTTTGGATATGTAAAAATTAGACTCCGGAAAGAAGATAGAGAATGCATAAAATCTTATACTAGTAAAACTAAGCCAAAACAAACAAACAAACAAACCCTTAGTAAAAACACTAGGACTCTTAGAAAAATCGTGTGTGCAACATACAGAAGCCACAGCTTGTGAATTGCTGAGTTAAGGATTAACCCGAGTCCGCCTGCCCAGAGCATAGGAGGAACTCTGGCCGGATGTGGGCTAGCCTCCCTCCCCCTTCTTCCCCTGTCCCCTTTTAGTTCCCACAAAGGTGGTTGCAAAGAAGAACTGGCTCACGATATTTGAAAGCTCACCCCGGGTCTGTCAGTGAGAACATGCTATGCCTTATTAGTGAAAGTTTTCAGGTGGGAACTCAAGAAAGTAATTGACGGAGATGGACTGTTAAGGGTAAAAAGTTTGTGGTGGCGCATGCCTTTAATCCCAGCACTTGGGAGGCAGAGGCAGGTGGATTTCTGAGTTCGAGGCCAGCCTGGTCTACAAAGTGAGTTCCAGGATAGCCAGGGCTATACAGAGAAACCCTGTCTTGAAAAACCCCAAAGGGGGGAAGAAAAAAAAAAGAAGAAGAGTTATTAACCCCATGGACAGACAGACAACAGCAAGGCTGGAACACTGTTGGGAAGAAATCAGGGCCTATGTGGGTGGCAGAAGCAGGGGGTGGGGTGGGGTCTCTTATTCCTTTCCGAGGATCTGGTAGGTTTCACTGCACAAGAATGGAGCCAGGATGTCTGATTTCCAGAAGTCAAGGAAGTGGGTGGGAGGTGAAATGTGAGCTTTGAGGCCACCTCACTTCAGCATGTGAGACAGACACTCTGGCATCTGGGAGTCTGTTGGCAGGACGCCTGTCAGTGTCTGTGAGAAGGAGCAGCGGCAGGTGCTGTGGCCTGAGCAGCAGCAGGGTTCCAATATTATATTCTTACAGCCAGTTATGCTTCAAACTGCTCGTTTATGCTTCCCTACCATGGTGAATGCTCATTGCATGGCCATGAGTGAGAACCAGTGTTGTGTGACTGTTCCTAGGGAGACCTGGACAAATGTCTGTTCATCCCAGATAGTGGTGCCCAGAGTAGCAATCCCACCCAAGTCTTGTGTACTGAACCAGTGGATTTACTGGGGTTGCAGGAACATAGGCAAAGGGTTACTTACAGAAGCAAGGTATCTAAGAACTGAAAAACCCACCCCTGCATGGGTCAGAGGTCATGAAAGCTGTATCTGAGACATGGAGAGGGGCTTTGTGAGTGCTGTTTACCTCTTGAGCCTGAGCGTTCCCAGTCAATTTTGCAGAAATACCTACTCCGTCATCAGTTACTGGATAGTAGTAGAACCTTCTTCCCAAGCTCTCGAGTGAAAGCCAGTCTGTCACTCAGCAGCCTTCTGGCTCCGAGACAATCAGATTCTTTCACACTGTCCTCTCTATAGACTGTTTGGAGCAGTATACTGAAAGGAGCTGCCTGTTCATACTAAATTATAGCAGTCTTTTCCAGGGAGGTACCGCCTGAGGGTGGACCCAAAGATGTACACATTGGACTAGCTGAGCCTCCTGCCTTCTGTTTCTTTGTGTCAGTTTTTCCCTAGGATTCAATGCAAGAAGGGAAGGCCACTGTTCAGGGGGGACCTCATGGCTGTGGAAACAGGTTCTGACACTTTTGATGTTACAAGTGAAATATTAAAAAAATCTCTCCCTCTCCTCCTCCCTTTCTTCTACCCCCACCCTGTGTGTGTGTGTATCTATATCTATATCTATATCTATATCTATATATATATATATAATGTTTATATCATATATATGTTTTATAAAATCTTTTTTAAAATCCAATATTAAAAACATGTGGGGGAATGCAGGAAGAGTTTTGTGGGGGAAGAGAAGGGTGGGGTGATGTGAATACAGTGTTCATGCATGAAGTTATCAAAAAATAAAGAACAAAAATAATACATCTATTTATATAATATACTGTGATTATTTATTCCATCACAAAGATCAACACTACATGTATGTTACATACAATGCATAATAAATGTGTGTGATGAATATATAATATCTGTGTACATATACTTCTGTATCTGTATATAGATAGGTATGTACATACAACCAGCAAAGAGAAAATCTATGTCTATGACCTAAGACACGGAGAGAATTCACACCCTGCTTCTCCAGCCCGGCCAACAGTGAGATCACAGTTTCCTCAGTGCTGGGGCCAGGTGAGATACCCTGTGACCAACACATACAACCTCAGGCGAGCTTTTAAAGAGCAAACTCGCTTTCTTATTTACAGCTGACATTGCGGAGCAGCATCTATGCCATAACCTTGACCTCAGGAATTATTTCTGAGTACACACGAATGTCATAAGGACGACAGACAAAACCTCTGCGGTTTCTTTGCAGACCTCTCCTGTGACTTCCATGGCACCACATTAACCAAAGAACAAGCAGGTGGAAGGTGAGTCTTAGCAGAACTTGGCTCACCCCCAATCCCACCATCGTGAGACTTCTTAGTCCATCCTATCCTTACCCACAGCATATACAGTAAACCCACCTTTTACATTTAAGTGATTCTTTTTTTGAAGTGCCTGTGCCAATAATATAATTTAATTGTATTTTCTCAACAAATATAATTGGCATTTTCCTTCCATTTCAGAACAGATTTTGTTTCTTTCTAGGTATCAAAACCATAGCCTTCCATGTGCTAGGAAAACATTGTACTACTAAGCCACACCCAACCTTCTTCCCACTATTAACCAATAAAAGTCCTAGATCCCCTGAGTGCCTGTGTAGTTAATATTGGTTGGCAGGTTGGCAGGATCTAGAATCACTATGCAAAGAAACCTTTGGGCGTGTCTATGAAGGAGTCTCTGGACTTGGTTCATGAAGGTTGGAAGACCCACTCTGAACGTGGATGATATCATTCTATAGGCTGGTCTTGGGCTGAATGAAAAGGAGAATGTGTGCCAAAGAGCCCTATTCATCTCTCTCTGCTCCCTGATAGCGGACACACGGGATCAGCTGCTCTGTGCTCCCACTGTGATGACTTTCAGCTGTGATGGACTGTACTAGCAAACTATGAGCCCAAACTAAACGCTCCGGTGTGATGCTGGTAACAGTTGGCAGAGGCAGGTGGATTTCTGAGTTTGAGGCCAGCCTGGTCTACAGAGTGAGTTCCAGGACAGCCAGGGCTACACAGAGAAAAAAGAAAGAAAGCATTTAACATTGTGCCAAAGAGGTGAAAGGGGAGAAGGGGAGGACAGAGGCCTGAGACCGCTAGGGAAGTTGGGCTGACAGTACTGATATCTATCGAAAGCAGGGCTGAGAGAAAGGAGCATGACAGAACACGGAGCGGCACCTGTCTTAAATGCAAAGTCACACACACAGATTCAAATGTGAGTGCTTCATGGCAAAGGGAGAAGGGTCCTTGTGTGTCTGGATGGAGGTGCAGCCTGCAGAATTAGGGGCTGCTGAAGAAGTTGAAGTCCAATATAAGACTGAGAGCCCAGAGTGTGAAGGGCCAGGACTAATCATGATACCATTGACACCATCAAGGGTAGTGTAGGGTGCTGAGAATCATTCTCTTCAGCACTGTGTGAATCCTATTACTAGTAATGCCGGAGTTAATGCCCCTCTCCTCTTTACACATCAGAGGAGGGGTTGGAGAACAGGCCTCTGCTGGCCACGTTTTTCAGACAATAGCCAAAGACAAGCTCTTCCCCATTCCCTAAGAGATACTCCATCTCCAGAGTCAAGGACGAAAAGAGACAAAAAGAGACAGGAGTAGACCAAGAGGCCCCTTGTCGTTGGCGCTAAGGTGAGCATGTGTCAAACATGGCATTCCAAACAATTAGAACAGGGAAACTTATCCTATAGTCAGATCCCAGGTAATTCAGTTAGCAAAACCCATTATGGTGTCTCACGAGAGGGATACCCATTAAGACAGTCGGCCTAGTAACCTCAAGGAACTTGGACCCCATGGCGTGGGGGAGAGGGGTGTTATCTCAACTGGGGGTACACATGGGGTACAGGGCTGGGGAGAAGACTCCAGTTGTCTAAACCTTCCTAAGGATGAGGAATGGAGAGTCTCAGGATTTTTAACAGAACTTCCTTGGCTTTGGCAGCAGTTTCATCAAGTATATCTTTCTGTTGTTTGCATCGACTGTGATGAGAGGTAAAGCAGCACTTCATGTAGTCAAAACCTATAGAGCCAACCCGGGTTCCAGTGCGATACAACCGAGCCAGCACCCAGTCATCTTGTTGGTACCTCTGGGTCTCCTGGGACTCCATACTAGTGTTGAAATGTTTATTTTTCATTTCCAGAGCAACCAGGTGGAGAGATATGTCATCCAAACCAAAGGTTTTTTGGAAGGCTTTCCGAATCTCTATCGCGTTACCCGGATCCGAGATCCCAAACTCTGTGTGTAGGTTATCTTCATCTATACTCTTTTTAATGGACTCTACTCTCTCATTAACAGTTTTCTCACAGACTTGGTAAAGGGTTTCGACGAGGCCGTGGTACTTGATGACAGGGAGGTCTTTTTGTAGTGTCTCCCTAAGCTTTGGGAAGTCATGTGATTCAGGCTTAAAGACAGATACCAGGAACATGGGGTGCTCCTTCACTTTCTCCTTCTGAAGACTATCCCGGATATTCCTTTGGATACTCTGCAGTAGCTGGGGTTCAGGGAAGGTACTTGTGCTGAGGTCCCTGTCCAGCTTGGTCCAGACGACATAGAACCTCTTTCTCATCCTCTGCATGGTTATGGCCAGCTTCACATGATTTAAGCTGAACTGCTCAGAAGCTACGATGATGATAAGGTCGTATATGCTGATCTGCATCTCTTCCAGGTAGCTCTCCACACTCTGGGCTGTGGCCCCTAAGCCAGGCAGGTCCCACAGCTCCACATAGGGAAAGTGGGAGGAAAAGTAACAGGTTGGTTTCTGGGTGGTTCTCACCACCCCAGTGGGAGCTGAATCTTTCTCTTCGTGTCCGATGAGCCTAAGGGCATTGATGAAAGATGACATGCCATTGCCAGAGTCCCCAGTCACAGCGATCTTTATTTTGTTTCTGGAAACGTTCTGTATGATCTCTTTAACTATAGAAACCACTTTCACTACCTCCCCTTCTTTCACGGCAGTCTCAATTCTCTTAATGACGCCTACAGATAAAGTATTGCCGTCTTTGGGAATGAATACAGCGTCGGAGAAGTATTCAAATTCTTTAACCTCAGGTGACTCAACTGCCTCTTCCATGTTGTCGAGCAACGGGGCAACCTGAAATTACATTGAAAGGGAGTTGGGGTGGCTGTGAACACAGGCACCCACAGGAAACACTGTTCCTTGTCCAGGCTTTCAGATCCATACCCTACCCTACACCAAGACCTGCTCATTACAGAGCTAGCTGAGCCCTCCTGTGCATGCGCACTTTCTTGGAAGGCAAAACTAGCTCTATAGCTGTTATGGCAACACTAAACCCCAAAGCTGAACACTGGAATGTCAGGCCAGTCTCTCACTGGGTACAAATGTCCATGCTCCAGGTTGCCTGGGCTACCCAGAGGAAGTGTATGCAGAGCAGGGAACAGCCTATGTCAGCTCCCACCCAGAGGACCCAGCAAGTCTTCAGTTCACACATCCCTTCTCCATCAGTGGCTATTTGTTCTAGTTGCACTCTGAAAAGTGTTCTTCCTTTCCCCAGTGACATTCAGTAATGGTGTGATGGTTTGTATATGCTCTGTGCAGGGAGTGGCACTATTAGAGGGTATGTGGCCCTGTTGGAGTAGGTGTGTCATTGTGGGTGTGGTCTCTAAAAACCCATATCCTAGCTGCCTGGAAGCCAGTATTCTGCTAGCAGCCTTCAGATGAAGATGTAGAACTCTCAGCTCCTCCTGCACCATGTCTGCCTGGATGCTGCCATGCTCCCATCTTCATGATAATGGACTGGACCTCTGAATCTGTAAGCCAGCCCCAATTAAATGTCATTTTTAAGACTTGCCTTGGTCATGGTGCTGTTCACAGCAGTAAAACCCTAAGACAAATGGCATAAGGAATGCAGGGCTACACGTCAGCAGGTGGATGCAGCGCCACCTACGAGTGATTGCCCTGGTTCTTCCCCTCAAAATTTTAATGCATTTGAAACTCAGCACCATATATTTGAAATTTTTCCTGAGTCTCACATTCCTTTAAGGAATGCCCTGCCAGCCAGGTGGTGGTGGTGCACACCTTTAATCCCAGCACTTGGGAGGCAGAGGTGGGCAGATCTCTGAGTTGGAGGCTAGCCTGGTCTACGGAGTGAGTTCCAGGACAGCCAGGGCTACACAGTGAAACCCTGTCTCAAAAACAAAGACAAAACAAACAAACAAACAAAAAAAAAGCCCAACAACAACAGAAACCCCCATCCCCCATCCCAAAGGAGGTCCCTGCCAGATTTACTCATAGGGCCCCAAGAAATTACTAGAATTGTGCCCTGGTGTCCATCCGAGAAATCCAAGGCTCCTTTGTCTAGAAGGTGCTTCTAGGGCACCCTTAAGTCTTATGGTATAGTTTTTTGCCCTCCATAGTCCCATCCTCTACCTCCCTTGCTTGCCTTCCAGGATGGGCTGTCCTGTCTTCAGCCCAGCACTGCTCCTCCCCACTGCTCCTTCTCCTGCTCCTCCTCAGCTCCTCAACCCTGGGGGCCTGGCTTCAGTCTCCATGTGAAAAGAGTGGGCTGCCAGCTCCTCCTGAGCCTCCAGTGGTGCTGGCTTGGTGAATTGTGGACATCTTCCCAAGTCCCTAGTTTTCTGCAGATGACCAGATCAGTTGCTTTTCTCATCCCTCTGACAAAGTATCAGGAAGAGAAGTCCTGTAGGGCTGTTTGTGTGGACAGCCTTGGGAACGTGGCACAGACAAGGTTTTACAAGCCATCAGCATTTGGCCCGGAGTTCAAGTGGCCTCAAACTTCCCTATTTGAGGGCCCTATCCAGTTTATACCTGTGCTGCCTCTGGTTTACCCCTTGGCACATGGGTCAGACATCCTTGGGAATGAGGAGCAGATCCTCCTGGCTTCTGAAGGGACGCCAACAAGGAAACTCACAGGAGAGGGATAGCCAGGGCAGGGAGGAGAGCCAGACCATGTGAGCCACGACTCAGAAATCTAACGTACTCACAGAGGTGCGCTTCATAGAAGCCAGGGGCATGCTCACACACACACACACATACACACACACACGTGTTCATGCACGAACACACGTGTTCACACGCACACTCTCAAGTGTTGTACCATGATTCACCAAGGTTGCATGTTACTCTACTGGATTCAATTGACTGAAAAATGTTTTGTTTTATTTTTACTTTTGTTTTTGCTTTTTTTTTTTAATGAGTCTTTTTACATAGCCATAGCTGTTCTGGAACTTACTCTGTGCCCAGGCTCACAAAAATCCACCTGCCTCTGCCTCCTGAGGGCCGGGACTAATGGTGTGTGCCACCCTTCCCAAAGACTTGTGTTTTATTATATTTATTCCAATTGTACAACTTTACTAAAAAGCTCCTGATAACCCACCGAAATTTTACTCTTTAAGTGAAACAAACTAAAACCTATGGGTAATAGGGGGAGTGAGCTCATATAAGCATCTGTGTCGGTCAATTTCAGTTGTCAGCTTGATTGCATCACAACATGCCCAGGGTATCAGTGAGGCGCACGGCTAAGTAAATGTGTCAGAATATTTCCAGAAAGGATTACCCGAGGAGGCAAGACTCACCCTGGATGTAGGCATCACCAACTTGTGGACTGGGCTCCAGAACTGGCTTAAAAAGATAAAGATAAAACAAACCTAAATGCCAGCATCTGCCTCTCTCTGCCCAGCCTGTGGATGCTCAGATGAATCATGCCCCTGAGGCCACACCTTCCCTACGGTAGAGGGCTGCATCCTTTCTAGCCATGAGCCAAATTAAACTTTTGGTAGGTGGTGTTTAAAGCGTCCCCCTGTCCCCACCGTAATTATTTATTACTATTTATTTGAAATATTTATTTAAATGCTATTAAATGTATATTTTATATATACATCCATGTATATACTGTCACACTGATTTATTTAAATGTGTTGGAGGTGTGTCAAGCACGCCGGGTGCATTTGTGACAGTTAACAGGCAACTTGTGGGTGTTGGTTCTCTCCATCGACCACATGGGTCCTTGGGGTCAAACTTGGGTTTTCAGGCATGGCAGCAATCACTTTTACCCACTAAGCCAGCTCACTGGCCCACGACCTATTCTTTTATGCTATTATTATAGACTAATAAATCACATGCATTTTAAAATGTAAATCGGAGTCTAATATGTGAGTAAAATTAGCCCATGCTAGTCTAAGACTCGCCATGGAAACTTAAACTGAATCTTCTGCCCCCAATTCCTACGTCCAATGCTTTACAAGTGTGAGCCACCTCACCGAGCTCAACTATGCAAACATTGAAAACTCACACTTAGGAAGAGATTGCCTATCAAGTACTCCACACAGTTCTTCCCTCATCCAGCAACTCTGAGGCTCCATGAGAGGGGCTTCCAGAGATGTGGGGAACAGCCTAAACTAGCTGTGGATCTGAGCTGTCAAAAACTTTTGTGAACACAGACCCTATTGGACCCTCAATCCTACCTTGTTCTTTATCACTTCACCATTGTGGGGACACAGGGAATTTCCGGGTGCTACTGATTCCAGGAAAGGGTGGTGATCCACCCCATGGTCAGTGGGAACAGCCTTGGACCCAGCATGCTTTTGGTAGGTGGTGTTTAAAGCGTCCCCCCGCCCCCACCGTAATTATCTATGAAGGACTGAGCTGGGTGGGTGCCTGTGGTGTGCCAGATTTTCTAAAGCGGATGAAATATTTGAACTGGTTTTGTCTTGGTTTTAATTTTTTAAATTTAATTTTATTTTAATTTCTTTATTTTTTGGTGTTTTTGGTTTTTAGATTTTGGTTTTGGTTGGTTGGTTGGTTGGTTGGTTGGTTTGGTTTGTTTGTTTTAAAAGGGCCCGTGAGACGGCTTACCAAGTAAACACACTTGCCACCAAACCTGATGATGTGAGTTCGATTGTGGAAGGAGAGAATCAGGTCTGCAAGTTGTCCTCTGATTGCCACAGACACACAGACACACACACTAAATAAATATCTTTTAAAATAATTGAGCTGAGAACTATACAAAAAGTTTCCTTAGAAACTCCATCTTTCAAGTTCCAGTCTCTATCTGCTCCGAATAAAGAGCACTGTGTTTACATAGTCCCGGGACATCCAGATACCCGGGAGAGGTTCTGATCCTGGACTCTGGCCAATAACTGAGAGACTGAGTAAAATCCCACCTGTTTTCTCTTAACTAGGCCCCCTCAGAAGACCCACAAACCCAGGGATACCCAGGTAAAAAAAGAAGCACACTGCTTCTCTCTGGTGAATTGGAAGGACTTGATTCAGCCAGACACCAGGCACTCCGATCCTGAAGACAGTGCAGGAGGGTGCCTCCTGCACAGGGTGCCCCAGAGGAACACCTGACCCCAGACTCCCCTGCCCTGAGCAGGTTTATAGGCCAAGCAGGAGCCCCTCACCTACCTGCTCAGAAGCCTTACAAAACTGCAATCCAGGCTCAGGACGGTCAGGAGAGAGAGAAGTGTGGTGGGGCAGGGTCCTGTGGGGAAGAGCGATTAGAAGAGGCAGGAGCAGCTGAAGGGCAGCCTGAGCTCCTAGGTTTCCTCTCAGACCCTGCTCTATCTATGTTGGCCCAGATGTAAGTCCCCAACTTCTAGGCGTGAGCCCTGCCTGCCTCCTCCCCAAGGGGCGGGGCCTGGTGCCCGAACAGCTTTCAGTTTCAGTTCCTGGAAATGGCTAGTTTTCGGGAGTTAGCACTCAGAGGCCAAGTTCTTCTTCAGAGGGGGGAGGAACTCTGTCGGCCGCTGGCCAGTTGGGGAGGTCAGAAGTCTGCCCGTGAAGCCTGCCATTCAGACTTCGGTCAGAGCTGCCTGGACTGACCCTGCTACCTCCCTTCCCGGAGCCCCTAGTGCTCAGATGATAGCACCTAACCCTGGGAGACGCTCATCTTCAGATCCAGTGCGTTCCAGAACTATGGGAGTGATAGGGTTTGAGGATCGCCGAAGGAAGACCCCCGACTCAAATAGTATATAAAAGAAAAGTCAGTGTATTCTGCAGAAATTACCAGCATTCTGAGGTCAACCATTCATCAAAATGGCGGCAGCCTGAGGGGCTTTAACGCAGGGGAAATTTTCAGAAGCGTTAGGTAACCTCTACTATGATCAGTAAGGGGCAAAGCAGTGACATTAGTACAATTTTTATTGGTTACTAGGTTAGTTTCATTATATTTGGTGAGACCTTGAAGAAGTTCAGACAGGAGCTCAGCTCTGGTCTTGGTATCTTCTCCAGCCATGTGTCCCAAGATCTAACTCAGCTCCAGACTGAGTCAGGGTCGGCACTGATCTAGGCTTATTGTCAGTGGCTTCCTCTGAGGATCCCAGTGTGCTTCCCCGGGGAACTGAAATGTTTCTTTCCCAGGGTTCTTAGTGGACCTCTCAAGAGCAGCAGACCCTTCACAAGGCTGCTCCTTGTAGCTGCTCCCCTTGTTCACTAGTTCTCTCGATCCCTCCTACCAGGGAGCCCTTCTAATCTACCCTGTCATCTTACCCTATCTCCAGTGTGGTCTCTTCTCACTCGTGATTCCTCAGAGTTCAGGAGACACAGTACCTGGCTTGCCCTGTGTTATTGATGACCTTGGGAGTAGAGGCCTGTAACTATTAAGCTGGTGTCCGTATTTCACACCACAGTCAGAACAGGTCTGGGGGTTTCAGGGCAAGGCTCATTAAAGAACCCATCAATGTCAGATCCCGAGGATATCCTGTGGACCATGTGTGGCAAGCCTACCTTCTATCGGTCCCTGACTTCCTCTTCCCTCACTCTTCAGTGTCTGGGCTGCTCTGAGCTCCTCCAAACTCCTGCCTTGATGTTCCAACAGGTGGAGAAGTGCTTCCCAGGGCCACACAACATCCTCCTCCCCTCCAGTCCTCAGCCTGGGTTGGTCTCTACAAGACAGCTGCACTGTCCCAAGGTGCTGTTACCTGCTTGATGCCTGCTGTTTTTTTTAGTCAGGGTTTCTATTCCTGCACAGACATCATGACCAAGAAGCAAGTTGGGGAGGAAAGGGTTTTTTTAGCTTACACTTCCACATTGCTGTTCATCACCAAAGGATGTCAGGACTGGAACTCAAGCAGGGCATGAAGCAGGAGATGATGCAGGGGCCATGGAGGGATGTTACTTACTGGCTTGCTTCCCCTGGCTTGCTCAACTTGCTTTCTTATAGAACCCAGGACCACCAGCCCAGGGATAGCACCACCCACAAGGGGCCTTTCCCCCTTGATCACTAATTGAGAAAATGCCTTACAGCTGGATCTCATGGAGGCATCCCTCAAGGGGGGCTCATTTCTCTGTGATAATTCCAGCTTGTGTCAAGTTGGCACACAAAACCAGCCAGGACACCTGGTTTCCCCTTTCCAGGACAGCACAGGCTCTGGAGCACCCAGCCCAGCACGGAGGGTCTGGGATCCTCCCCCATGCTTATTATGCAGGTCAGCAGCTCCTGCCTCACACCTACCCAAGTAGTTGACCTCTATGCACGTGTCTTGGGCCCAGAGTAGGTCAACCGAGTCAGCAGAATATATTAAACGCAGAGGCTGGAGACGGCAGTGGTTACTACTGCCTGTGAGCGCCCTAAGAGCTCTGTAACAGCTCCACAGATCTCACATCCTCAGTCCATTCTGGGAGCAGCAGATGGGTGTGACCATGCACTTGGGGATGCTTCACAGTGAATGTTACTAATTTTTGCATCTGATGTGTGTTATTATTAGGGCTGGGATACGAGTACACACACACACACACACACACACACACACACACACACACACACACTACTCCTTTACCTGGGATTGGAGGCGACTGGAGAAATACCTCAGAAGGAAGAGCACTTACCTACTCTTCCAGAGAACCTGAGTCCAGGGCTCAGCAACCATGTCAGGCAGCTCACACCTGCCTATAATTCCAATAATTCCTCTGCAGGCATCTGCCACCCCCACCTTCACCCCCATATCATACACAGATATGTATGCAGAAATAAAATAATAATTCTTTTTAAAATGTATGTTGGCGGATGCCATGCAGGAAGAGCTGCAGTGGACGAATGGGCTCCCTGGAGATGGCCCACCATCTTACTCAGCTCTGATGAGTGTGCTCTGGTGAGGCACAGCCCAGAGACTTCATCCCAGGATTGCTTCTTGCTACTGATGTGCTGCCTCGTGGAGGTCACTGCCATACACCTCATTTATCTGACTTGGTGTGAATGGACACCAGAACATCTTCGCAGCCTACAGCTGGTGTGATTACTTCCTGGGTGATAGCCCACCCTATTGGGCAGATTTCTTGCAGATCAACACGAAGATGAACTTTCATGAATTAATGCTGTTCAGATGAATTAATGACTTTATAGAGTTCCTAATTTGACTCAAATAATTTGAAGAACAAAGTTTAAGAAGATGGTTTTAGTTGTTTTGCCAGAAAGATGTAATAAACTTAGAATCAAGAATAGAATATCCCCCTCCTCACAGAATAGTAACTAAAGGAGGCATAATGTGGAATGCAATGAGCTTTCATATATTGCACTAAGAAGAGAAATAGACTTGGGATAGATTAGTGATCAAGGAAAAACATTCATTCTAGTTCAGATCCCAGGATGAAGCCACAGGTGTGCACTATGATAAAGCAAGGCCATGTAACACTGTTGCTTTGAACTTCCAATGAGCTTAAAGAATGAAACACTGCTTTGATCTTACTGTCAACATCCTTCTGTAACTCCCCTTTGGTGTAACATTTTATCCATGACGTAACTTTTTCTTGCATAGAGAACTTTTTGTCTAAAAAGCTACAAAAAGCTGAAAGCAATAATAAAGTTTTGGGGTAGCCCTTTTCTGATTCATCCAGTGTGCTTTCGTCTATGTGCCTGACTTAACTTTCTTTCACCTTTCTCACTGGCTCAGAAAGAGTTAACCAACTCCACTAGGCAATGAGAGAAAATAAAAGAACCGAAGTAACTAAGTTTCTTTTTCCTAATCCCCTGCTGCTATCAGCAGGAGTTAAATTGCCAGAAGCCATCCAGCTCTTGGGGGCCCCTGAACAGCAGGAGAGAGTTAAACAGCCAGAAGCCATTTGGCCCCAGAATAGCAAGAGACAGTTAAAATGCTAAGTCATCAGCTGCTGGTCCCATTACTTTCCTCAGTTGCTAGAAGGTCGGGAAAGGCTTTCGACACTAAGTAAGGTAACTGTAGCCAAGCAAGAAAACAGTTATAGCTGAGTGCCATAAATACTACAAAACAGACAGCTAACAGGATGACCTCAGCAGTCAACTTTCAGCTGCTGGGGTGGGGTGGGGCACTGCAAATGCCAGTAAGGAAGACCCTCGTGGCCATGTGACCAAACAGCTGAGGGGACAAAGTTAGAAAGGAACAAACCCAGCCCAGGCTGTTAAATGTGCTCTGGTAACACGTAAGGAACAGATAGAGATCCTCCTGGGGAAGTCCCCTTCAGCCCAAGAGGACTGTGCTGCAGTAATCCTCGTGGACCGCAAGACAGGCTAGACCTGCAGGCTGGACTGTGCCTGTCCCCGAACCGGAGGGCACATATATATGTACCACTCTTGGTGCTCTGAGTGACGCTACGGCCATGCCACGGTGAGGGCTGAGACCAGAGTGTGGCTAAGTGCTCCCTGACTTGTCCTGGGACAGACTGGCTTCAGACTCTCTCCAGTCCGCTCACATAGTTTGTGACTCATTGTCTTAGTTAGGATTTCCATTGCTGTGAAGAGACACCATGACCAAGGCAACTCTTATAAAGGACAATATTTATTGGAGCTAGCTTAAGGGTTAAGAGGTTCAGTCAAGGCAGGAAGCATGGCAGCATCCAGGTAGGCATGGTGCTGGAGAGGTCTACATTGTGTTCCAAAGGCCAACAGAAAACTGCTGTCTTCCAGGCAGCTAGGAAGAGGGCCGCAAAGCCCACCCCCACAGTGACACACTTCCTCCAACAAGACCACACCTGCTCCAACAAGGTCACACCTCCCAATAGTGTCACTCTCTCAGTTAAGAATATTCAAACTGCCACACTCTGGACCTCAAAGACAGTTCTCCACTCTTTTCAGGAAAAATTGATAAAAAACCCAAAAGTTCACTGTCCACAAGCCTGGAGAGATGACTCAATGACCAATGTCATTTGGTGCTCTTCCAGAAGACTAGAATTCAGTTGCATAGCCACAGCTGGCAGCTCACAACTGTCTGTAACTCTAGCTCTAGAGGGTCCAGCACTTTTCTTCTGGTTTCTGTGGTTACCTGCACTGCACACATGCATGCATGTGTGCATGCACAGAGAAAGAGAGGGAGAGAGAGTGTTCAAGTTATTGTCTAAAAGAGTAGACCTGGGCTGGAGAGATGGCTCAGTGGTTAAGAGCACTGACTGCTCTTCTAGAGGTCCTGATTTCAGTTCCCAGCAACCATATGGTGACTCACAACCATCTGTAATAGGATCTGATGCTTTCTTCTGGTGTGTCTGAAGACAGCAACAGTGTACTCACATACATGAAGTAAATAAATAATTAAAAATAAATAAATAAATAAGAGTAGACCTAACCCATCATAGAGAGCATCATGTTCAGAATTAAACACATAGCCAAAACTCTCAGAAGTTGGTGATAAGGACATGAGCTCTCTCTGAATGTGTTTCCTCGAGTCATGAGGGAGTCCAGTTAACAGGTTGCAGATGAGGACCTGGGCTGTCGGGCTGAGGTGTTTCCTATCCCCCCACCCCCGAGGCCAGAGTGGAACCCCCTCCAGGACCACCACACATGTCAAGTAATTAAGAATGTAATTACTGGCAGGATGGGGTGGTATATGCATGCCTTTAATGTCAGCACTTAGGGAACTGAGGCAGATGAATCTTGTTTAGTTCAAGGCCAGCCTGGTCTATATAGCAAGTTCCAGGATAGCCAGGGATACACAGTGAGACCCTGCCTCAAATGACAAACAAACAAACAAACAAAAAGACTATAACTACCCCCAAGCACACGTCCCTTTGCGGATAAGCAATATTTCTGTCCTATAAAGAGCTTCTGGGAGGTTGGGGGTGTGACCCAGTTGGCAGGATGTTTGCCTGGTACTCACAAAGCCCAGGGCTCCATCCTTCGAACTGCATAGAACTGGGCATGGTAGCACACACTTGTAATCCCACATCTGAGAGATGGATCAGAAAGCTGAGCCCATTCTCAGCTATATCCTAACTAGGATACACAAGACACTGTCTCAAAGCAGCAGCAGCAAAAAGAAGAAAAGCAACTTCTGAATACTTCTAACTGAAAAACAGAGTGGGGACAGCCCAGCTGAGGACCCGTGGAAGCAGAGATGAAACCTATTTCTATCCTCTATGTCCTCAATAGTTAGCCAGATGGTGACTACACTGGGTGTTCAGGATCCCAGGATAGCCTGGAGCCTTTTTCAGGGTGGAGCTTTTAAGTCCAAAAAACTGTGTCCTGGGTTGACATACTTCAGGTAACAAGAACAGTAGTTAGCCAGAAGTGGAAACTACAGAAGCCAAAAAAGCAAGGTTAATACATTTAGAGATGCTGCCAGACTGTGGACTTTGATGGACTAGGTCTTTGTCTTCATTTTGGTAGGTGGTACTGTCTACCTGCTGAGTTTTGCAGCCTGAATGGTGCTTCCATCATGGAGTGGTTGTGCTAAGGTCTGGGAGACCTGTTACAGCCTCCACCCACATGTATCATGCACATACACACACACACACACACACACACACACACACACACGAGATGTACCCTCATGAGAGATAATTAGGTCATGTCATTGCTTTAAGAAGGGACCAATCACCAGGCGGTGGTGGCACACGCCTTCAATCCCAGCACTTGGGAGGCAGAGGTAGGCAGATTTCTGAGTTCAAGGCCAGCCTGGTCTACAGAGTGAGTTCCAGGACACACACACACACACACACACACACACACACACACACAGGGAAGGAACCAATCATGTTCTCAGCACTTCAGCTGCTTCCCTTAAGGACAGGTGTTTGAAAGAAGAGAAGCCTGGTCTCTGGATCTCTCGTGCTTCTGCTCTCTTCCACATGAGCTCCTGCCATTGTGAAGGTGCCACTAGAGGCTAACATGATGGGTCCTCCACGGGGAACTCCCAGGCTCCAGAACTGTGAGTTAATGTAATGGCTGGTTTTGTGTGTCAACCTGACACAAACTGGAGTTATCACAGAGAAAGGAGCTTCAGTTGAGGAAATGCCTCCATGAGATACAACTGTAAGGCATTTTCTCAATTAGTGGTCAAGGATTGAGGGCCCCTTGTGGGTGGGACCATCTCTGGGCTGGTAGTCTTGGTTCTATAAGAGAGCAGGCTGAGCAAGCCAGGGGAAGCAAGCCAGTAAGGAACATCCCTCCATGGCCTCTGCATCAGCTCCTGCTTTCTGACCTGCTTGAGTTCCAGTCCAAACTTCCTTTGGTGATGAACAGCAATGTGGAAGTGTAAGCTGAATAAACCCTTTCCTCCCCAACTTGCTTCTTGGTCATGATGTTTGTGCAGGAATAGAAACCCTGACTAAGACAGTTAATAAACCCTATTTGCTTCTTATATTACCTAAACTCAGTTGTTTTGTTGGAGTACCAGAAAATAGACTAAGAAGTTGATACTCAGGCCTTAAGGAAGCCTCTCTTCCCTATGCTGGCACAGAGCTCGACTCCCTTGCTGATCTTCATGAACACTGATTGATTACATGTTTCAGAGACATCTTTAGCAGGCCAGCGATATGGCTCTGTGGGTAAAGGTGCTTGCTGCCAAGCCTGATGACGTGAGTTCAGTCCCCAGACCCTCCACGGTGGAAGGAGATAACTGACTCTACTACACATTGTGGAATGCAGGCAACCACACACCTGCACTCACACGTGCATACACACAGGCCCAACAAGCAGTAGATTTTAAGAGACAGTCACCACCACCCTCTCCTTCGCCCTCCAAATTTGTAAGTGCTATGCTATGCCAATAGAGTCGCCACCAAGATAAAGATAAGAAGAGAACAGGATCGATGAAGGCAACTTTAATGTTTTTAGGAGGGAAAAGAGTTTTATTTAAACATGCATCACAATGAAGACTAAAAGCCTAACAATCTAGGTACTGAACTAGGAAACCTTGGCTGATTATCCTGGCAAATACTTGCACTTTGAAGGAACGGGCTATTACAGTTGAATATAGGAAGATGGGCCATTTCCTCTAAAATTATTAAGCATCATTACAAGCTGTTGCCTCAGCTGTTGTTCCTTTCTAGTGACTAGCTAGGGCTCTAAGCAAAAAGACCCTGAGGCAGCCTGAATTCCACCTGAGGGTGAGCCAGACTCTTCTCAGTGAATTTCGGGAGGGAGGACAGAGTCCTTTAGAGCTTTCCTCAGGGAGGTCTTGGTGTTCTCAGCCACTATTTCAATGACGAGCTTGTGCCTCTGGTGTCTGAAGTAGCGGGTGACGACGTTCCACAAGCCATACCACCATGAGCTTTCGAGAAGCCTGAGGAACTTGTTCACGGCAAAACACATCATCAGCTCCAGTCTCCTGTCCATCTTGATCAAGTCCTGGAACTGCAGAGCCCTGGAGCCCATCTCCAGTCTCCCTGTACTCCGAGCTACCTGCTGAAGTGACCCATCATCCACACCAAAGAGCTTCTGGTAGGTCTGGAGACCCCTCTCCAGGTTGGCAGTGTCATCCTCGGAGCTGACAGCTGCCTCCAGGTCTTTCATGAGCATCTGATCTTCCTTCAGAGAGAACGCCTTATTGCTGATGCACTTGTCGCAGACTTGAGAAATGATCTCTAAGGGATCTCTGTACCTGATGCTGAAGATGTCTTTTTGCAGTGTGTTTCTAAGCTCTGGGAAGTCGTGAAAAGACGGGCTAAAACAGGATATCAGGAATAGGGGGGGGTCCCTCACCTGAGCCTGCTGGAGATTCTCCCGGATATTCCTTTGGATACTCTGCAGTAGCTGGGGTTCAGGGAAGGTACTTGTGCTGAGGTCCCTGTCCAGCTTGGTCCAGACGACATAGAACCTCTTTCTCATCCTCTGCATGGTTATGGCCAGCTTCACATGATTTGAGCTGAACTGCTCAGAAGCTACGATGATGATAAGGTCAAATGTGCTGATCTGCATCTCCTCCAGGTAGCTCTCCACACTCTGGGCTGTGGCCCCTAAGCCAGGCAGGTCCCACAGCTCCACATAGGGAAAGTGGGAGTCAGAGGAGTAGCAGGCTGGTTTCTTAGTGGTCCTCACCACCCCAGTGGGAGCTGAATCCTCCTCCTCATGTCCAATGAACCTAAGGGCATTGATGAAAGATGACATGCCATTGCCAGAGTCCCCAGTCACAGCAATCTTTACTCTGTATCTTGACTTACTCTGAATTTCATCTTTGACTATACCTATCACTTTCTGTAAATTTCCCTCTGTCACCGCCTTACCAATATCTTCAATGACTTCTGGAGAGGATGAGTTCTGGCTGGAATAAAGTGACTCACCAGCAGTCATAGATTTAGACCACGGGCTGATGAGGCGCTTGAGATAATTTGCCATGTTTATGAAAAGTGTAAAAGTCTGCAGAAGAGAAGAGACAGATAGTCAGACTCAAGATGAAACAGAAATCCACTGAAGTCACATACCCCAGCCATGGCTTTCAGATCTGCCACCAGAGAGAGCAAAGGTCCCTCAGTTGAACAGAGCGCAGCACCTCCTCTGGGATGGGCTTGCTCTCCAGCTGCACAGCACTTCACATTGCTCACCCTGCAGTGGGACTGAAGATGTTTGGACCTGATCTGCAGGACATCTGCTGGGCTCTTCAGTGGGAAGATGGGTAGGCAGGGCTGACCACAGCTCTCCACACCACAGCCCACTCTGGTTCTCCTTTAAAAACCAAATGTTCAAGGGATGGAGAGATGTCGGAGGATATGATTAAGAGCACTGGCTGCTCCTCCAGAGGTCCTGAGCTCAATTCCCAGAAACCACATGGTGGCTCGCAATCATCTATAATGGGATCTGATGCCCTCTTCTGACACACAGGTATACATGCAAATAGAGCACTCATATACATAAAATAAATAAATAAATCTTAAAAAGAAAATCAAATATTCAGCTGGGAGTGGTGGCATACACCTTAAGTCCCAGCTCTTAAGAGGCAGAAACAGGTGGAACTCTGTGAGTTCAACGCCAGCCTGGCCAACTAGAACTATCTAGTAAAATCCTATCTCCAAAAAGAGATTAATTTTGTGTATTTGTATGTGTGCCAACAAATGTCTGTGTGTGCATGCGCATGTGTGTTGGTGTGTGTACATGTATACGTGTGTGTGTGTGTGTGTGTGTGTGTGTGTGTGTGTGTGTGTGTGTGTGTGTGTGTGTGTGAAGGTCAAGGGTCAACCTTGGCTGCTGCTACTCCTCAGGAGCCTCTCACCTTGCTTGTTTGTCCTTTATTTTTTATGTGTGTGGGTGTTTTTGCTTATTTGTGCATTTGTGTGCCTCGTGTGTAGCTGACACTTTTGGAAGCCAGTACAAGGTCATGGGAATTGAACCCTGGTCCTCAGGAAGAACAGCCTGTGCTCTTAACTGCTGAGCCTTCTCACCATCCCTTGTTTATTAGGACAGGGTCTTTCACTGGAACCTGTGGTTCATTGATGAGGTTAGATTGGTTGGCCGGGGAGCCCCTATGACCCGACTGTCCCTACCTCCCAGCCCTGGGCTTACACACCCAGCTTTTTTTGTTGTTGTTGGTTGGGTTTGGTTTGGTTTGGTTTTTTTTTCCAGACAGGGTCTTACTATGTAGCCCTGAATGCTATGGAACTCACTATATAGACCACGGTCTTTTTTTTTTTTTTTCATTCTGTTTGTTTTTCAAGACAGGATTTCTCTGTGTAGCCTCCTTGGCTGTCCTGGAATTCAGTAATCTGATTGCCTCTGCCTCTGAATACTGACTGGGATTAAAAATGTATGCCACTACACCCAGCTTTTCTCATGTGGGTTCTGGGGAGTGAACTCAGGTCCTCGTGTACTCTGTTAACTGAATCATCTCCCCAACCTGGATAAACTTATTGTTTATAATCAAATTATGAAATTTGGAATGATATTTACCAGTAACTACCCACATGGGAAATACCTGTGACCCATCAACTCCAGCAGACACGTCAAATCAAACTTCCCAAATAACCTAATGATTCTGGCGTTTTGCTTGTTTGGTTTTTAGATTGATTTGTATGTATGTGTGTTTTGCCCACATGTATATCTACATAATATACATAATGACACTAATATAAGAATTCAGATTATTCTGCAAACGGGTTGGCTGAATCCTCACCATGAGATCAAGCATTGTGAGCCTCTCGGTTGCAATGAGAATTGGGTGAGGTGACCGAGTGGGCTGTATTGAAGATACATGACTCCCTTGCTATTCCTAGGTAACAGGCCTGTGTAGTGGGTTTGCCCTAATGCTGCTTGTACTCTAATGTTAATTTGGGTCCCCAAAACTGCTTACAGGTTTCTAGGAACTTGCCCCCAATTGGTTCTGACTGGTAAATAAAAATTCCATCAGCCAGTAGCTGGGAAGACATACAGAGGTGGGTTTTTGGAATTTCCCAGGCTTGGGATCAGGAGAGAGGAAGAAGAAGGGAGAGTGTCGAGGAAAGGAGAGACGACATGTCAGAGAAAAGTACAGGCGAGAGAGGTATGGATGCCATGTGAAGGAACCAGGAGAGTGCAGCCCAGACCAGTGGGTCCAGAGCACAAAACAGAACACAGAATTCTTGGAATTCTCTGTACAAGGTAGATTCCATCAGTAGTGGAGGTCAGGCAGTGGCCAGCTATTGTGCTGAGTAAGGCACAATACAAAACACAAAGGTTATGTGTGTGTCTTTCATTCTGGAACATAACGCCAGGAATTATCAATTAATTATTTCAACAGGCCTTCTTCACAATGCCACCATTAACAGGGATTGTTGGAACATAGAATTTGTGGAAACCTAAATCTGTCTTCTAGAACCATGATCAAAATGGCTCCAGAACAAACTATCTCTTATTTCCTTAAGAAAAGGAAAATTCTATCTATTAAAATGATCAGATGGCGGGCTGGCGAGATGGCTCAATGGGTAAGAGCACTGACTGTTCTTCTGAAGGTCCCGAGTTCAATTCCCAGCAACTACATGGTGGCTCACAACCACCCGTAATGAGATCTGACGACCTCTTCTGGTGTGTCTGAAGACAGCTACAGTGTACTTACATATAATAAATAAATCTTAAAAAAAAAAAAAAAAAAAAAGATCAGATGGCATCTTGGGCCAATAGAAAAGCTTCCCCTGCCAGACGTGGTGGCTCCCAGCACTCGGGAGGCAGAGACAGGTGGATCTCTGAGTTCGAGACCAACCTGGTCTACAGAATGAGTTCCAGGACAGCCAGGGCTACACAGAGAAACCCTGTCTCGTTAAAAAAAAAAGAAAGAAAGAAAGAAAGAAAGAAAGAAAGAAAGAAAGAAAGAAAGAAAGAAAGAAAGAAAGAAAGAAAGAAAGAAAGAAAGAGAAAAGCTTCCCCCATTCTGCTTCTCTGATGTGTCTACTGATATATTTAAATTTACCTTGATTTAGGATTTGTTGTTGTGTAAAGCTATAAAAACCTTCTGAAGCTTCCACATTAGAACATAAATGTGGGGTAACTTAAATCTCTATTCCTAGGCCATGGAAACTCAAAATCGCTCCAGAATAAACAACCTCTTATTTCCTTGAGAGAGAGGGGGCGGGGAGAGGAAGAGGGGAGAGGGGGTAGGGGAGAGGGGAGAGGGAGACACCCCAAGAGGTGTTACTCAGTTGATAAGAGTGTTTGACTAACACACACGAAGCGCTGGGTTCAGTCCCTAGTACCACAGAAAACCGGGCATGTGTCTTAAGCTTGTAGTCCCAGAATTTAGGAGTTGGAAGCAAGAGGATAAGAAAATTAAAGGCATCCTCACCTACACAGTAAGTTTGAGCCTAGCTTGGACTTCGTGAGACCCTGTCTCAAAAAGAAAAAAAAGAAAAAATAGCCCTTTCTGTGTGCATCACCACCAACATTTCAAAACTTCACATCAGCCAGATGTGGTGGTGAACGCCCTTCATCCCAGCAGAAGCAGGCAAATCTCTGAGTTCCAGGACAGTCAGGGCTACACAGAGAAACCCTGCCTCAAATAAATAAATAAATAAATAAATAAATAAATAAGTTCCAGGACAGCCAGGGCTACACAGAGAGACCCTGTCTCGAAAACAACAAAATAAAACAAACAAACAAACAAACAAACAAAACCTCCCAAACTCAAGACCATCTCTTTGATTCATGTAGTGTGTACCTGTATCCCATGAAGGATACTTTTCCCATCCTTACACTGAAGAGCCCAGTGTCTGCACCAAAAAGCCACCGTTCTAGCTGTGGGACCACTTCCAGGGAACAACTTCTGAGTGTTGATTAGTTCCCTGGGATGGCCCCACCCAGTTCTCTCCTGGGCTAGCGTCTCTCTTTACTCCTTTCCTCGGTGGCCTCCCCTCCTGTCCCGGGTGGCCTCTCTCCTCAGTCCTCTCTCCTGGGATGTTTCCTCCCTTTGTTCCCTTCCTGAAGTGAGTTCATCTCTCCCCCCAGAGCACTGTCTGCAGCCACTCACACAGTGGCTGGGCCTGGACATAAGCTCAGAACGGAGGAGTTCAGCCAAGAGCCCCAACCTGTGTTTGAAGCCTCATCCAACTCCCTGCCAGCCCAACCAGTTTCTGAAGTCTCAGTTTTCTCATCGGTACATCAGGCAAGCCATGCTACTCACCTTCCAGATATTTTGTGGCAACTTTGTGACTAAATCCATGGGACGTGTGTGCCCTGCTCTCTCTCTCTCTCTCTCCACAGCTCTCCGCTGTCTGAGTGAACGCTCTGGAGTCTCAGCTAAAATGGCTGGGCCGGTGGTCCTCGGCTTCTTTCTTCTCTCTTCAACTTTATGGAGTATGAAGGTCTATGTCTGTGGGCCTGAACTCTGTGGGTCTGCTCTAGGCCTTGCACTCTTTACTCTCCTTCAGAACCTGTTAGAAAAACGATTTTACAACAACTGATGACAGATGAGGAAAATGTATTGTCAGAAACCACAAGGAGCTCTTTCTGCCATCTCTCCGTGAGCTTGCTTGTGGTGTGCATGCCCCGGCGGGTGCTCTCAAGAACAGCTGAGAAGAGAGGCAAATGCCAGGCACTCGTCGGGCCGTGGGCCAAGGCATCGCTCAGGTCCTAACTGAGATGATGAAGCAAAGCTACATTGGCGAATTTTAAATCATTGATGATCTCAGAGCTGGGGACTACTGTGGGCCCCAAAGGCAGGCTGAACAAGTGCGGACCTGCTCCCACCTGTCAGTGTGGCTTCACCGTACTGGACCATGAAGAAGCAAGACGAAAACACACAGAGGGGGGAAATCCCGGGATTCTTTTTTTTTTTTTTTTTTTTTTTTGGTTTTTCGAGACAGGGTTTCTCTGTGTAGCCCTGGCTGTCCTCGAACTCAGAAATCCGCCTGCCTCTGCCTCCCAAGTGCTGGAATTAAAGGCGTGTGCCACCTTTTTATAGAGGTGTAAAACATAAATAAAAAGCCCCCGTGGACTGTTCAAGAAAAAAAAAAAAACCAACAAAAAGAAAGACAAGGAAAGAAAAAAGAAAAGAAAGGAAGAAAGGAGAGAAGAAAGACATCTTGAATTATACAAAGCAGTTCCTGGTCACGCTTCTGGTTGATCTAAAGCTGACTACAATTCTCCATAAAGATCCAGATCTCTCTAAATACTCTGGGGAAAGGGGGGGAAAGAGATGCCTCAATGAAGAAAGCACTGGCCTCACAAGCAGGAGTTTGAACCCCTGGCATCCACATAAAAGCCAGTTTCAATACTCATGCCTAAAATACCCTAGCTGGAGAGGTGGAGGTCCAGAGGAGGATCCCAGAGGGCTTGCTGGCCAGCCAGTCAGTCTAGCCAAGAGGTTCACTGAGAGATTCTATTTCAATAAAATGAAATAAATTGGAGAGTGACTGAGGAAGACACCCTAATGTCAGCCTCTGGATTATACACACATACACACTGGCAAGCAGACACTCGGGCCCACACACAAATGCAATAGTCTCACACACACCTGCACAAAAAAGGTCACATACACAGTGGAAGTGGCAGCCCATTGGTTGCCTATGTTACTATGTTCCGTCGGGTTGCATTTTGTTATACTCTCTTCCAAAAGATTAAATTAAATGCTGGCAGATGAAGAACCAGCGTCTCCAAGGCAGATAGATAATGCCCAACAGAGTTAGACAAAAAGTTTCCTTATGAACCCAGCCTTCCAAGCCAGAGTTCTAGCCCCTGCGTGTCGCACATGGAGAACAGATGCACATTACACAATTCCAGAATGTTCCAATATTACCTGTGGGCTGTTCTGATCCTGGACTCTGGCCCCTGAGGGGTCATCGAAGTAGTGGCCAAGAGAATTTGAGTAAAATCCCACCTGTTTTCTCTTAACTAGGCTCCCTCAGAAGACCCACAAACCCAGGGATACCCAGGTAAAAAAAGAAGCACACTGCTTCTCTCTGGTGAATTGGAAGGACTTGATTCAGCCAGACACCATGCACTCCGATCCTGAAGACAGTGCAGGAGGGTGCCTGCTGCACAGGGTGCCCCAGAGGAACACCTGACCCCAGACTCCCCTGCCCTGAGCAGGTTTATAGGCCAAGCAGGAGCCCCTCACCTACCTGCTCAGAAGCCTTACAAAGCTGCAATCCAGGCTCAGGACGGTCAGGAGAGAGAGAAGTGTGGTGGGGCAGGGTCCTGTGGGGAAGAGCGATTAGAAGAGGCAGGAGCAGCTGAAGGGCAGCCTGAGCTCCTAGGTTTCCTCTCAGACCCTGCTCTATCTATGTTGGCCCAGATGTAAGTCCCCAACTTCTAGGCGTGAGCCCTGCCTGCCTCCTCCCCAAGGGGCGGGGCCTGATGCCCGAACAGCTTTCAGTTTCAGTTCCTAGAAATGGCTAGTTTTCGGGAGTTAGCACTCAGAGGCCACGTTCTTCTTCAAAGAGAGGGGTAACTGGGCCAGATTCCAGGTATAGAGGTCAGAAGTCTGCCCGTGAAGCCTGCCATTCAGACTTCGGTCAGAGCTGCCTTGTCTGACCCTGCTACCTCCTTTCCGGAGCCCCTCTTAATGATGGCACCATGTTGAGACCCAGCGAACTTGGTCCTTGGAGAACTACTCGCCCTTCATTGCTGCTCCTTGGGGCTTCTGTCGCTTCTCATTGTCTACTCGCTCCTTCCCGCCCACTCAGCTCAGGGGCAGAAATTCCACCTACTCTGCCCTGTTCCAATTCTGTCGTCTCCCCAGGATCAAAGTATGCGGCAGAATATGCCACCTTTAAGTGGTCTCCTTCTGCCCACCGGTTTCTCTTGAGTTCAGGAAAAATATTTAAAACAAAGCAAAACAAAAACCAAAAAATAAAAATAAACACTCTCCCCCCCCTCCCCCCTCCCCCTCCCCCCTCCCCCTCCCCCCTCTCCCCCTCCCCCTCTCCTTTTTTTTTTGTGTACAGTGATGCCCTGGACCACTGAGTGCCCAGGTAGAGGGGAATGGGCTAGTTTCCCTGTGTAATTGCTTAGCAGGGTAAGTGGCTGATGGGAAGTGTGTGCTCATTTGCACAGTCCATGCCCCCAGGGCTCCCCCCACCCCAGGCCATTTACTGACCTGGTCTTTCATTTTCACTCACTGTCCCTAACATCCTGACTCCCTCCCTCCCCCATCCCTCCCTTCAATAGGTGTGCATGTGCATGAGCCTCGGAGGTCGGAGCAGAGAGTTGGAACCCGTGCAACCGGAGTTACAGGACATTTCTCTGTATAGCTCTGACTGTCTTGGAACTCACTCTGTAGACCAGGCTGGCCTTGAGCTCAGAAATTCGCCTGCCTCTGCCTCCCAAGTGCTGGGATTAAAGGCGTGGCCACCTCTCCCGGCCTGGGCATCAGATCTTAATACAGATGGTTGTGAGCCACCATGTGGTTGCTGGGATTTGAATTCAGGACCTTCGGAAGAGCAGTCAGTGCTTTTACCTGCTAAGTCATCTCATTTTTAAGTGTCTCTGCCACCTGTGACTTCTCTCGCTCAGAAAATGACAGCAGGCAGCACTCTGCAAGATGCCCTTGCACAGGAGTGTTCCTGATCGATGAACTTGGTCAATAGATGATTGACAGGCTGGGGAGATGAAGTCAGTAAGGTGCTTACAGTGCACACACAGGGACCTGAGTTCAATCCTCCAGATCCCATGTCAAAAGTTAGACGTGGTGATATGTACTAGTAACTCCAGTACGGAGATAGGCTGATGGCCAGCCAGCCTAGACTATTTGGTAAGCCCCAGTTACAGTGAGAGACTTTGTGTCAATAAACAAGGTGGAGAACCTCTGAGGAAAGACAGACAAAGTTGTCCTGTAGCCTCCATATGTGTGTGCATACACAGGTGATGATTTACAAAGAAGGTATAACAGACCCCTAGGACCAGGCTGTCTCTGTCCCTGAGACCCAAAGGTGACTGCTGTGCATGCGAACTTCCCAACGATCTCTCCTGTGTGAGGAACATTCGCCACATCAGGGGACATCAGCAGGATTGCCACTATCCACCTGTATTCTTTTCTACCCTTTGCCTTTATAGCTGGCCTCTGCTTCCCGACTGTCACCAGAGCAAGAACAAGAAGCAGACTCCTGTCCCTGCTGGGCTACAGGGAGATGTCAGTTTCGTAAGAATCTAAACAAACCAGGCACTCAGGAGGCAGAGGCAGGAGGATCTCTTGAGTTCGAGGTCAGCCTGGTCTACAGATCAAGTTCCAGGACAGCTAGAGCTACACAAGGAAACCCTGTTTCAAAAACAAAGGAAGGAAAGAGAGAGTGAGAGAGGGGGGGAGGGAGGGAGAAAGGAAGGAAGGAAGGAAGGAAGGAAGGAAGGAAGGAAGGAAGGAAGGAAGGAAGGGGAAAGAAGGAAGGAAGAAAAGAAGGAAGGAAAGAAGAGAGAGGAAGGAAGGAAAGAAGGAAGAAAAGAAGAGAGGAAGGAAGGAAAGAAGGAAGGAAGAGAGAGAGGGAGAGAGGAAGGGAGGGAGGAAAGAAGGGAACAATTGTGGCCCATGTTCACACCCCAATTCCTGTATATGTGATTTTTTTTTTAGAAACAACTAGAGGCCCTGCCCCCTCTCTTCCCCTCTCTGTTCCCCCTCAAAGCCTAAGGAAAGAATGCTGCTGTAAACAGTTACCCACACAGTTCCCTGGCACTAGGGGTTTCCATTTCCTGTTCTAAATGTAGTGTCTGCATGAGCCAAGTGGAGTTGGTCCCCAAGTTCAGGAAGATGTTTTAGATTCTTACATTTTAATGATCCCAGCATTCCACCTTGGGAGCTATCGCCACTCAAGCATGCCTCCCATGAGTATAGCCAGTGATCTCTGAGAGGGACCCTGGCTGGCACGGCAGCGTGTATTTATGGACTGGACACCAGATAAAAGTCCATGGCAAAGGGACTCAGCAGATGCAGCGTGTGGACACAGGGTATGCAGAGCACATGTAGCCTGTTCTTGAAGAAGCCATTTACCCAGAACTCGGCTCCCAGCTGGGGCAGTCTGGAGTTAGAGTTTCATCCCGGGACCAGGACTATGTACCCTCCTGGACATGGTTAACCTCATAGGAGCTATGTTTGTACATCATCTCCCCACAGAAGTACAGGAACTAGTCACCTCAAAATCCATCACCTCTTACTTGTTGCCTTCGCTCAGCAAGATGTGAAGAGGCTCAGGGGTGAATCCCTGTGTTACATACACTGAAGATCTGGCTTGTCAGCTCTGCTGTGTGCTCTGCTGTCCTGAGCATCGCTGACACTGTCCAGGGATGTGGGTGCTGTACCCACTCCCAGGTGTTTGCATGAAGCTACATGCTGTGGGTCATGTGTCACACATGAAAATAATGCACATATGCATGCATGCATGTGCCTATATACAGGCAGACTTCGATAGAGCCTTCCCTTTCTGGTGGTCCATGTTAATGAAGTCACCTGTCATTTGCTTTGAAACTAAAGAAAGGATCCTGGTGTCTCTCAAAGATTGAGGTGAGAAAGGGAGGTCTTAGCTCCAGATCAGACAGATTTGGTGTCTCATTGACCTGGTTCCTACATCTGACCCCAACTCATACTCCAGTTGTCTCCCTGTGACACAGAAATGCTCTGTGGCTCTGAGGGCATTGATTCCCTGCTCTTCTTGGGACAAAGGTGGCTCTCTGCACGTCTCACCTCACAAAGTGCCAGAGTCAGGGTCCCAGTTATCATAAAGCTAGCTGCTCCCCAATTCAAAGTAAGGGAAAAGTTCATGGTGAGGTCCAAAGATGAGCTCTCCTCCTCCTCCTCCTCCTCCTCCTCCTGCTTCTACTCTCAGATTAGATAATGACCCAGATGTGTGTGCAGTAAAACTGGTGAACATGTCCCTACACCCTGACAGCCCCTTGGAGTAGTTAGCCCTATTCTCAATAATTTGGGATGTAAGTTAGCCAAAAGAAACTTGTTGTTGCTGTTGTTGAAAATAATAGATCTCCATTTATCTACGTGCTGGTAACCAGGTGGCTTTCGGGAGCTAGAAGTGACACAGATTGGGTTAAGGGACACAGACTACTTCCTCCTGAGCTCAACCTCCCCTCAAAACTCAGGAGTTCTCTGCTCGCCCGCATGGCCTTCATGAGTGCTAGTGTGGCATGCTGAAATGGAATTTACATTTTCAGAGGTTTGTCCGGATGGCCAAAATGTAAGAAAGGTGACAATGAGCCAGAGAAGCAAAGGCTCGGCCTCACCAGGCTGAGGCTGCTTATTGAACAGCAAGGAGCCCCAACTTTTCTGAGCGATGAATGTCAGGCAACTTTAGAGGGGCTGGGGGTGGGGTGAGGTGCGCTTAAGTTCTCTTAATCACTGAGCCATGTCCATAGCAGGGAATGGCAGCAGCTCTTCATAGTCTGTACTATCTTTAAATCTGCATATATTTGTGTGTGTTCGTGTGCGCGCAAGCAGGTGCACACGTGCCACGGTGTGTATATGGTGTTCATACTCACCTCTACCGAATTTTGAGACAGGATCTCACTGTTGTTTAACCTGTCTGTTCCCCCAGGCTAGCCGGCCTTTGGTTTTCCTATGGCCTCTCCCATCTCTGCCTTTCATCTCTCAGTAGGAACTCTAGGATTACAGACAAGCGCACTATTCCTTCTAAGTTTTATGTAGATTCTGGGGTTTCAAGCTCAGGTCTGCCCACTTGTACAGCAAGTGCTTTGCCCACAGAGCCATCTCTCCCAGCCCTCACAATATTCTTTTAGTCCCATCTCTTGGCTTCTCCTGGTCACAGCCCCATCTTTAAATGTTCATCTACCTTTTCTGAGTGTCTTGAAGATTCACATCTGGGGTGTAGGCTCTTTATGTCATATTAGCAAAATCTAAATTTCCACACAGGAAGTTTTTAGAAACCAATAGACCATGTTACTCTTACTGATAGATGGTGCCAGGTTCCAAGACAGATTTTTCTCATCTGTGTTTGAGTTATTCATGCTGCTATCCATTCTAGTCACTTTTTGCTTGACACATGCAAAACACTCAGTTAGAGACACTATATTTTTAAACCTTCTAAAATAATTTGGTCATGGATAGAGAGATGGCTCAGCTGTTAACATGTCTCTTGGGGAGCACTGGAGTTGGGTTCCCAGCACCCACATCCTATAGTTTACAGCCACTTACAACTCCAGCTCCAAAGAATCCAATGGCTCTGGCCTCCACAGGCACATGGGGTACAAACCCCATCCGCCCACCCCACCCCCACCCCCACCCCCACACACACATATACACATATATTGGCCTCGAACTCAGAAATCCACCTGCCTCTGCTTCCCAAGTGCTGGGATTAAAGGCGTGTGCCACCACCGCCTAGCTAATAAAATCTTTAAAAATAAAACAATTTGCTAATAAAAGTGTTCAAGATAAAAATAAAGGCCCCATTAAAAGTGAATAATACAAGCTTCCGAACAGGAACAACAACAACATCAAAAGACAACAAACCAACCCACAAACAAGGGCTTTCTGGTGTGCTCTGCTATCCTGTTTGCCTTTGTAAGCCTGTTCTGCCATCGAGCATTGAAATCTCACCAGGACTCAGGCTCTTAGTCCCTGCTATACAAATAGAGTCATGTTTCCCAGACTAAGGGGCAATCACTTTTTCTTTCTCTTGGGAAATAAGGGCTTAGTATGTAACACTGACCTCAGGCTGCTACTATGTGTGTATTTCACAGCAGAAAAAAATGTATCTCCCAAACTAGTCTGCAATTGTGACAGTTATCTATTCTTTCTTCATTCCCCCTCCCCTCCCCCCACAGTAAAGCCTGGACCACCCACATGCACTGTGGGTCAGGAAGGGTGAGCACAGGGGTGACGGACAGTTGCCTAGCTACCAACAGGTGCATCCACTTGGAACACATTCCTTGCAAAGTATGTGCTATTTGTCCACAGCTTTCTTATAACTACTCTCAAATCCAGTATCTTAGTTCCAGAGGTCTAGAGGTGCTTTGCAGCCCTGTGGACAGTAATCAGCAACTCACCTTCCACCTTTGTCCCTCTAGTGTCCTGCTATCGCTTTGGGTGGTCCTTATCTTCCTGTAGGTTTGGTTTTGTTTTTATGTTTTGGCAGCTGTTCATTATTGAGGCTATGTGATTATGAATTATCCACGTATGTTCTATTGTAGGTCTAGCTGCCCAGAAGTCCCAAGTTTGGGTCCTCCTCTAAGTCTTAGGGAGGGTCCCGAAATCATAAAAACAGTTTTCTTTTCCTGGAAATGCTGGTGCTGCCCAGAAAGAAGCTAACACTTGCCAGCTTGGTTTCCTTTTTGATGTTTGTGACTGTTGAGTCTCAACCAACCAGCTCCTTCCTGACAGAAAGACACAAGCCAGAGACTGTTCCAGGGCTTTCTTCCAGCCTCATTTCAGAAAAGCACACGCTCATGCTGAGTGTGTGCTTTTCTGAGGTGGACATATCTTTGGGATATTTGTGGAGCCCTGTGCAGCAGTGGCCACTTCAAGAGGCTCAGCATTTTCCACTGTCGGGGTGATATTTTTAAATTTTGGATCCAGTGGGTGCCAGAAGGTTTTTTTTTGGTTGGTTGGTTTTTTTATTTTGTGTTTGGTTTTATTTTCCTTTCCTCCTTTATGGATTTGGCCAGTGAGAACCCTTTGAAGGCCAAAGAGAAGGCTCAGGGTACAAAGATGATGGACAGATCCCTGGCTCGGGGCAAAAGCTGCCAAGCCTGAGGACCTGAGTTCAATTCCTGAGTCCCACACAGAAAACAAACAAACAAACCCCAACAGTTCCACAAAGTTGTTCTCTGACAAGTGCATGGTGGCACACACTTGTGCTCCCTACAGGGAGAGAAAATAAATGAATAAAATGTAATAAAAAATACAAAAAAGTGGAAAAGAAAACCCTTGGGACCTGCAGGGAGAAAGGGTGGCATAATGTGCTTAGAGCACTGGGGGAGACATGATCAGACAGGCCCGGAGTCAGGCCGCCATCTTTCCATAGAGCCTGGGTCTGAAGATGCTTGCTGTTTTGCTAGAAAGTTAAAGGAATATTTAGATTGTTCAGGAGGCTTACAAAGCCTCACATGAAAAACCAGGCAGTATTCACTGTAGACTGCTGGGTGGAAGACTCTGTATGTTTGTCATAGCTAATCACAAAGCAAATACCATGTGTTGAGATTAATATGACTCCACCCCTAAGGACTCCCTCCCCTGAGGAACCCTAGCACTGAAGACCTCTCCCCTGGGTACCCCATGTCTGAGAACCCTCCCCCCTGGTGACCTCACCCTTGAGAACCTCACTCACCCCATGAATCCTAGCCCCAAGGACCCCACTCCTGAATACCTCACCCCTGAGAACCTCCAACTCTGAGTCCCTGGGTGACCCCATTCCTGGTGACCTTACTGCTGAGGATTTACCTCCATTTGTGGTGACCCTACCCTGTCAACCCCCACCTCTGGTGACCCATACTACCAAGAATTCCAACAGAAAGCTAACATGAAGGCAAAAAATCACAGTCTAGACCCATTTCTTTTTTTCTTGAACTTTATTGAGGCATAATTGACATTAAAAAAATTACAGGGTTTGGTGGATACACACCTAAGTTTGTTCTTTAAGCTTTGCAAAATGCTAATATTTTAATTGCATCTCTTTTTCTGCAAAGTTATCATTGGTAGAATCCTTAGGGGTGGCACCCTCTGGGCTAGGGTTCGTCAGGGGTGGGAGGCCTTGAGGTGGGGTCATCTAGACCTCAACAGACAGTATTTGTGACTAGCTATGGAAAACACACAGAGTCATGAACCCAAATAACTTAAATTGAACAAACAGTGCATGGCTCTCCACAAAGGGTGGGAAGATTAGATGTCAAACCTGCGACCAATGGCTAAGTGAAACATGCCTATTTAACATCTCAAAGTGAGCCTGGCTGCCAGGTTCTCCCAGCATCCCTTAGTCCATACTGGTTTCATGGTATAGCTGCCGTTCCCTATATACTCCAACTGCTAACACAGTCTTTTTGTCTACCCTTTACCTTCCTGGCCTTTTGGTCTCCTGGTCTCCTGACTCTCCCCTCCCCTTCTCCTCACACGACCCAGCTCAGGGTCCTGTTCACTCTGGACTCTTCTAGATGTCCTTGCCTGGCTCTGCTCTCCCTCGCATCTACAATTAACCTTCTCCTCTATCATACCTAGGAGCAGTCATGGTCTCCTTTTTTTCTTTTTTTCTTCCCCCCACCCTCCAATCAAGGGTCTGAATGATCTAAATTATTGATGGAAATTTCATACAAAGAAAAACCTCCCTTTGCCAGGGTAGTGGCAGCTTTTACTCCAATACCCAGGAGGCAGAGGCAGGCCTGTGAGTTCAAGGCTACATAGTGAGTTCCAGAGTTGGGTAGCCAGGACTACACAATGAGACCCTATGTCAGACAGAGAGAGAGAGAGAGAGAGAGAGAGAGAGAGAGAGAGAGAGAATACCTCCCTTCAACTTTAAAAGAAAATTAAATTTTATGAGTGCTCTAGCTGCATGCCAGAAGAGGGTACCAAGTCCTATCACAGATGGTTGTGAACCACCATTTGGTGGCTGGGAACTGAACTTAGGACCTCTGGAAGAGCAACCAGTGCTCTTAACCTCTGAGCCATCTCCCCAGCCCTTCCCTCCATCTTTTATTTTAGAGTGTAATCTGTATGAGCAAGGCATGCTGAACACTCGTGAGAGTGAGCAGTGCACACTGACTCTCACAGTTTTCCCTCTCTCACAGTTTTCTTACTGTATCTCAGAGTTAACCATGCCATCTTAGCTTTACTATGGCATCACTGGTTTTATCTCATGGTTTGGTTTCCCCACACTTGTCACACGCAAATCAGCCCCATGTTCATTTGTTTAGCAGAAACAGTCTCAAGCTGTGCCCCACGTCCCTTGGCACAGCCCCAGCTGTGCCATGTATTCAGTAAAATCTAGCATTTATTCTGTTCCTCTGTGCAGCACTATAACTCTACTTAAAAATAACTGAATTGTATTCTTTAGGATATGTATGAAAATATACTTTCATCTTGAGTTGACGTAGATCAGCAGTGACTCACTAGGTGCATTGTGTCTACATCTAGCGGTTTGCATCTAGGAAGGAGTCTACCGAGACATAGGTGTTATCCCTCATCTTCTGTCTGGTTGTCAGGCAACAGCTTGGGTGCCCCACCCCTATCAAGGAATGTTTGAATTGTTTATAGGCTTGTCCATGGTTTTTTTGTTTTGTTTTGTTTTTGTTTTTGTTCGTTTGTTTGTTTGTTTGTTTGTTTTTCAAGACAGGGTTTCTTTGTATAGCCTTGGCTGTCCTGGAACTCACTCTGTAGACCAGGCTGGCCTCTGCCTGCCTCTGCCTCCTGAGTGCTGGGATTAAAGATGTGTGCCACCACCACACCCGGCTCTTGACCATGTTTCTTTTTTTTTTTTTTTTTAATTTATTTATTAAAGATACCGTAGCTGTCTTCAGACACTCCTGAAGAGGGCGTCAGATCTTGTTATAGGTGGTTGTGAGCCATCATGTGGTTGCTGGGATTTGAACTCGGGACCTTTGGAAGCAGTCAGTGCTCTTAACCACTGAGCCATCTCTCCAGCCCTTGACCATGTTTCTTAAGGATTTGTTTTCATGTTTAATTATGAGTCTATGTGTCTGTGTGGGGTTATGTGCTTGTGAGTGCAGATGCCCTTGGTGGCCAGAAGAGGGCATCAGACCCCACGCCACCTCTACCTCCACCCCCACCCCCAGAGCTGGAGTTATAAGAAATTGTGAGTTGTCTGGCATGGGCGCTGAGAACCAAACTCTTGTCCTATATGAGGATAGTATGTGCTCTTAAATCTCTGAGCCATCTTTCCAGTCCCTAGACACAATCAATCTTAAAAAGTCCCACAGCTGATAACCCAAAACCTAATATACCTGTTTGCGCTGTCTGGCAATATTTAAAGAGTGTCAAAGAGTAACTGCATGTATAATTTTCTCAGAGGTCACACCACGGGCTGTGTCATGATTTTGTGTTGACACCAACACTGCATCACAGAAACTGCTTATCTACAATCTCACATGCAAATTCGACTTCCTGAAAGTGGCATGGCTGCTAATTTACATTTCAGCCTCTGGATGGAAGACTGAGTATCTTTGCGCATGATTAAGGAAATTCTGTATTTTGGGTGAGGACTTCCTTGTCAACCACTAGTTTCTTTCCTCTAATTTCCTACCGTCATGATCCATGCACGAAGCATTGTCTGTTAACGTGTGAGGACTCTCCAGTGTGCAAACCTCAGACTGCATCCCTGTCTTGGGTAATGGCACCTCTGCAGAAGGGCTGCAGCAAATACTGTGACTCAGGCGATGGGTCCCCACTGTTTTCTGTTACACTCTGTTATACGAACCATATACAAACCATATATATGAAAACTGTAAATGATATCATCAGCCTGGGAGTGTTCTCAGCAAAGCAGCACAAAATCAAGTCGTGTGGTGGATATATATATTTTTCAAAAAAAAAAAAATCTTCCAAGTATGGTAGTGTATACCTTTAATCCCAGCACTCAAGAGGCAGAGGCAGAGGCAGGAGGATTTCTGTGTGAGTTCAAGGCCAGCCTGGTCTACTTCTGTAGAGAAGGAGATCCAAGAGAGCCATAGTAAGACCCTGTCTAAAAACAGTCATTTCTGAAAACTCCTTGCCCAGAGAGTTCACACTAGCACATTGTACAAGACTCGTGTTAGGAGGGACATAATGCTGATCCCTCTATTTCCCCCAAGGGTCACAAAGCCTATGAGATATCACAGCCTGACCAGGGTGCTTCAGGAATGCCCTCAGTCGTCTCTCCAGCGTCCTGAAGACACTAAAGTCACCTAAGTCCCAGGCCAACTGCCTCACTCTCTCCATCTTTAGAACCTTACTCAGAGTCCACACTGTCCTGCAAAAAGACTTTTTTCTTAAGTAGAACTTTAGCATCCTCTGTCACTGTGTCAAGAAAATAATTTTGCATATAGTAACTCTTTCTAAAGTAAAGGCCAGTGGCTACGAATCCGCCAGTGACGGCAAAAATTTTCTCCATGGTTTTCACCAGCTTGTCCGCCACAGATTCATTCGGCTCACTTGACAGCAAATGGGGTGACTTAATGGTGGACTCCAGCTCCTCCACAGACATGGACCACTCCTTGGCCATGTTTTCCAGCGACTCATCATCTAGCCCAAAGCAAGCCCTGTAGTGGCTCAGGATCTTCTCAAATTCCTCAATGTCGTCATTGAAGAATGACATCATGGGGATGGTGGCCGACGCTCCAGCCTTCAGAGCCTCCAGCCAGATTGTCTGTTTCAGGACATCTCTCCTGCGATCAATAGCAGGCTCAGTAATGGTAGGGAGGCACTGCACGAAGATGTGGCGCTTGTGTGCTGGCAGCTCTTCCAAAAGGGTGGACTCCAGGCTAGGAAAATCAAACTGTGCTACCTCAAAGCTTGAGACTAAGAAGACACGAGTAGAGGCTGCGTTAGCATTCTGCAGATTCTTTACACAGTCACTTCGGATCACCTCCAGGATTTTCTCCCTATTGTAGGAACTGGGTTTAGCTTTCTTCTCATTCCACAAATCACTGTCAATTTTGGTCCGAACAAAGTAGAACTTCTTTTTCATTTTTTTGATTGCTTCAGCCAGCTGGGCTTCATTATCTCTAAAGCGAGCAGATGAGATGATCAGGAAAAAATCATACTCCTGGAACTTCATTTTCTTCAGATATTCTTCTGGTTTGAAGTTAGTTGTCCCAACCCCAGGGAGATCCCAGATGGTCACATTAGGGAACTTAGGGTGGGTGTATTTCTTCCTGTCCTTGGTTGTCTCCACCGCTCCACTCTCAGCTGACTCACTTTCCTCATGTCCTATTCCCCGAAGGGCATTAATGAACGTGGACTTCCCTGCCCCTGTCTCCCCTGTCACAGCGATGTTCAGGGGGGCTTTCTCAATGTCTGTCAAGGCAGCATTGATTATAGAAATCACCTTCTGGATGTCTCCTTCTTGGATACATGACTGAATTGAATCGATGGTCTCCTTAGAAATGATTTTGCTTTCCATCTTGAAATTCTTGAAGAATTCAGTAAGGCTGGAGGCCATATTGTGAGCCTTTGCATCGGGTTTAGAAGAAGACTGACCCATGGTTGTGGGCACACAGGACACTGGAGGGAAGGCAGAAGTGGGAAAGAAGGCCAAAGGTTAGGACGTCACAGAAGCGCTCAACTCTGCAGGTGGGGCAGAAGCTGCTCTCTAGGTCTGGGAGCATTTCCCTGCTCAGTTCACTGATGTTTCTAGGACCTGGCTGCTTTGTTTCCTTGAGAGATTGCTCATTAATTGCAATATTTGATTTCTCACGCCAAGCTTTCTAGACTAGATAATTTTTCATAGTTTTAAATTTTCATTTTTTTGAAAAAAGAAAAATTGGGACACAGCACCATCTAATAAGCAAAAGGAGAAATGCCACCATCCTGCAGTCCATTTGTGCTGTGACAGTCTCTGACTTTGAGACAATCCTGGAGAGTGAGGGTGTAACGCAGAGGCACACAGTTTGTCTAGCTTGCACCAAGTCCTAGGTTCAATCTCCACTACCACATACACACAACAGTCATGGCTTACTACAAAGTTGTAAGACAGTAAGACAGTGTGGGGTTGTGGAAAAAGTACACAAATACAACTGTAAAATAAGAGTCCCACTGGTGAGATGACTCAGAAGCTAAGGGTGCTTGCTGCTCTTGCATGGAACCAAGTTCAATTCCCAATACCCGGATCAAGTGGCTCTGAACCACCTGTGACTACAGCTGCAGGGGATCTGACGCCCTCTTCTGGACTCTGAGGGCATCTGCACTCACATGCACACATCCCCATGAATACAAACACACATAGACATAAATTAAAAAATGAAATGAATCTTAGAACTAAATCCTACTTCTTCTCTATAAAAGCCTGTAGTACCAGGACACTGACAAGATTGGGAGAAAACATTTGCAAAGGTCACAGTCACATCTAGTAAAAGATTGTGACCCAAAATGTATAAATAACTCTTGAAACTGAACAATAAAAACAACACTGGGCTGTGCTGATTCACACCTTTAATTCCAGCATTTGGGAGGCAGAGGCAGGTGAACCTCTGAATCTGAGGTTAGCCTGGTCTACAGAGTGAGTTCCAGGACAGCCAGGGCTAACCCCAGGCACACTATCTCAAAAAAAAAAAAAAAAAAAAAAAAAACAAACAAAAAAAAAAAACAAAAAAAAAAAAAACTAAAATAAAAATGAAAAACATAAAATGGACCACTCACTTTGGAAGACTACATGGCAGTTTCTTTAGCAGTAAATTAAACACAGTCAACATACAGGCTTCTTGACAGTCATATGTTTGTTCCCTCATGGACCTGCAACTGAATGTTTCCAGAGGGTTTGTACATAATTACAAACCTTGTAAGTAGCCAAAGTGCCCCTTTTGTAAGTGAATGAACTAAACAGCTATGGAGTCGCCAAGACAACCACATACGATTCAGACGTATAAGAGCTGAACTGTTAAGCCACGAAAAGACTGAGTGGAAGACATCACCCGCAGAGACAACACAACTCCGATAGCATTCACATGTGCTGAGTGACCCTCTGTATACAGCAAAATTATGGAAAAAAAGTCAAGTCAGTAATGTCCCAGCTTGTAGGAGCCTAAATGAAAAGGCCGGGTGGAGGGCAGTGGTAATACTTATGTGACACTATAACTGGGTGTGTGCTGAGATGCATCTCGGATGGATACAATGTGGTGGAAATTGTCATGTAGTCTTTGGACCTTGCCTGGGAACATGTCACCATTCTGGTGGGGAATGCCGGTGATGGGTGAAAGAGACCATGCACATGTAGGGTAGCAGTATAAGTCACTACCTTTTCTTTTCCCTCTGTGGAACTAAAACTTCTCTTAAAGAGTGAAATCTTAATTAAAAAGAAAACAAAACAAAACAAGCACCAAACACTAAAGTAAAGACCTTTAAACCCTTTGGAATATTTAATGAAATTCTTTTAAATTACATTTTATTTATTTTGTGTGTGTATGGGGGTGTGGTGCACATGCAGGGGTGAAATAACTTGTGAGAGTCAGTCCTCTCTCTCTACCACGTGGAGCCTGGAGATGGAATTCAAGTCATCAGGCTGTGTCCAGTGCCTTCCTCTACTAAGTCATCTCATCCTTCAGTGGGATTTTCTAAGAGTTAGTCTACCTGAGCTGAGACCCCAGTCCTCACCCTGTTCCATCTTGTGTGTAAAAGAGTTCAAACATATGCCAGGAAGTCACCTAGGGGACTGACTGCCGCAGAATGTGTTGCAGGTAGAAGAGACAGTGTGAATGATACACATAGGGGTTGAAGAGGACATTTGCCAGTCACGCAAAGAAGATTCCTCTGCCACTTTGGAACTCACATGACTTCTCAGGACACAGACGATTTTGACATAGGACACAAGAGGAAATCACACACTCAGGACTAAACATAATGAATGAGATGCAAATCCTCTATACTGAACCTCATAGAGAGAGGGGAAATTTGCTAGATCAGGAAACCAGACCACCCCAAGTCAGAGTGGATATTGGGGCAGAAGGTGGGCAGAAGGAAGCTGTGAGGGGCAGGTACTTTCACTGGGGCCTCCCTGGCAGCCAATGTTACAGAAAGAGGAGAAAGGAATAGGGTAGTTTGGGGAAGAACTCATCTGAGCATGTATACAGATCCAGTTGGGTGTGTGTCTGATCAGAGATGGCAAAAATTGTCCTTAACAAAACTAGAGACATCTGGCCTGTCATTGGATAGGTGAGGGAGTTGTCAGCCACCATGAGTATGAGTGAGTATCCAGCATGAATACCCAAACGCATATTCCTGTGTGGATACACACACAGAGCAGACGGAGAATTCTTAGGCACCTGACATGTGCCGACAGCATCCCACCGTGTGGCAACTCTGAGTAGCAGTGCTAAGTCTTAGAAGGAGCATGTCTGGGTACAAAAAGGGTAGACTCCTAGAACCTTGTCTTCTAACTGTTGAGAGTGCATCTATCCACTGAGAAGAGACCAGGGCAAAAGGAGACAGAAGGCTGGGAATGTGTCCCATGAACCTCAAGGGTGCTTCCGTACACTGCTTCACTTCATCCCGACAACCCTGCAAGCAAAGGGTAGTGATGCTCGCTTAAAAGTAAGCACTTTTGTTTTGGTGGAGTCCTAAGGGTTGAACCCATGGCCTTGTGCATGCCAAACAAGTACTCTACCACCGAGTCGCACCCCCAATCTTCTCCACTTTAAAATTAAGGATCAAAGAAACTGAAAAGTGAAGACACATGCAGGAGGAAGTCCTACTGTTGACTAAGTTCAGTGCTGGGATCCAAGGCTGAGGTTTGGCCCTCTGAGCTCAGAGTCCTTTGTAGAGGCCAAGGCAAGCCTACAGTTTGGTGGAGAAATCAAAGTTTAGGGAGACAGGAGGACTCCAGAGTTTGTGCTTAGATAATGTCCCTTGTCTTCCAAGTAAAAGGTGTTGGATATTAGATAGATAGATGGTGTCTGGTGTCAGGTGATCTCCAATAAAATCCCTATCCATCAACATCCCTGTCTTTTCCATAGCCTGGATATGACTGCTTCCTAAAAATATCCCATAGATTCAGTTCTCTGAATGGCTTTTAGCTGCCCTCAGCCCATCCTGCCTCTCAGCCTAAGCCTATGGTTCCCCAACCACACCAAGCATGCCTGCAGTTCCACCCCCAGACCTACAGCCTATCATCCTGTTTGTAGACCTATATTAATTTAAAATATATATATATCATCTCACTCACCAGCTCCTTTGAGAAAGAGGTTTCTGGCAGAAGCCTTGAGTCCAGTGAAGAGCTTCCGTCTGCACCAGGAACAGCAAATGCACACAGACCTGTACAGACCGGCGTTTGCTACTTGGAAGTCCAAGTGTGCTGCACTGTGTGACTACCACAGAAGAGACTGTGCTGTGTATAAAGAGCTCTGAGGTTTATCTCTAGCTGCTGCCCTGTCCTCACAGGAATCAAGCCAACAGAGGGAAGAGAACACTCTAACAGTGAAGAATAGGACCTGCCAAGAACATGAAACTGAAAGCAGATTTCTGAGAACATAGTAATTTCTAGGCATAGAAACTGAAAGCCACCGAGGCCATAGGCCGCAACGGTCAGCATGCTTTTGGCATGGTATAGAAGGGAGGGTGCAGGAACCCAGGCAGGAGGATGAAATGACTGAGGAGGAGAAGTTGTTTGTTTGTTTGTTTGTTTTTTAAGATTTATTTTATTTATTATATGTAAGTACACTGTAGCTGTCTTCAGACACTCCAGAAGAGGACGTCAGATCTCATTACGGATGGTTGTGAGCCACCATGTGGTTGTCAGGATTTGAACTCAGAACCTTTGGAAGAGCAGTCAGTGCTCTTAACCGCTGAGCCATCTCTCCAGCCCAGAGGAGTTTTATCTAGACCCCCAGACTGTATTCATGTCATCAGAGAGCTGAGCCAGAACTCAGAGCCCACAAACCCACTCATGGCCTTGCTCCCCCTGAACAACTAGTCTCCATGGTGATAATATAATGACGTGTTTGTTACGCCCCTTGACCTGGGTGCAGACTTTCCGAAAGGCTGTTTCCTAACTAACTCACTATAGGTGCCCAGCAAACCCGGAGATCCCACATAGGAAATAAAAACAAACATTTGCTCAGACTTGTTCTGGGTACTCAGAAAGTGCTAGATTTACAGCTTTAGTTTTATTGCAAAGAGAACATATACAGCAGGTCTAGGAGGGAGCACAGAACATCCCTCTCTTCCTCCCTGGAATCAGGGTAAGTACTCAATCCAAGAATATTGATACGTTCATCACTCACGAGGCTCCACTGAGCTTTATAATCCAGGGACTATGCCAGACTATGTCTCTAGGTTCCTTCCCCCACCCAGGTGACACTCTGTATCTGCCCACTACATACCAGTGACACACGGGTTCTCTAAATAGGAGTGGGGAATAGACCCAGTTGAGTTACGTTAATCCAGAAAAAGAAAAATTTCCAACATTGAAATAAAAACAATATCACTATATTAAACACTGAACAAGCCTGTTGCTGCTGTAACAAGCTGGATAGTGCAAACCCGTGATGGGGCTGCAGTTAAGAAGTTCAGGAATAGTTCCAGCAGGCTACAATCAAGGCATCTGCAGGGCTGGCCTGAGAATGGAACCCAGTAGGGAGAGTGCTTGCCTGGCATTCATAAAGCTACTGTTCTATCCACAGCACTGCTTAAAATGGGCACAGTGGCTCATACCTGTAATTCTAGCACTTGGGAGGAAGAGGCAGGAAGATCAAGGTCAAGGTAGTTCAAGGGTTAGTCTGGGCTACATAAAAATCTTCTCAATTGGTAAATAAGCATTAACTTTTCATAGTCTATAGTCAGAAATTGCCTTTTCATTCTGTAGTTCTGTGTAGTTCATATAAACAAGACAGATTCAGATTAAATATTAAATATTATTCTGGAAGCTGGCTAGACTCTCAGAGGGTCAGGAACACAGAATTAGTTTGGAACTTTTGAGAGGATCCCTAGCATTCCATACTCCTTGCTTTCACAACTGTTAAAACTGGAATGATGTGCCTGCTGCCCAAGTGCTAGTCCACTTTGGTTGCTATATTAAACTGTAAATACAATAGGACATTAATAAATGTGTCTTGTGGAGAGAGAGAGAGAGAGAGAGAGAGAGAGAGAGAGAGAGAGAGAGGGAGAGGGAGAGGGAGAGGGAGAGGGAGAGGGAGAGAGAGAGAGAGAGAGAGAAAGAGAGAGAGAGAGAGAGACAGAGAACCATCTAAAGAAAGAAAGCCAGGCGTAGTGGCGCACGCCTTTAATCCCAGCACTTGGGAGGCAGAGGCAGGCGGATTTCTGAGTTGGAGGCCAGCCTGGTCTACAGAGTGAGTTCCAGGACAGCCAGGACTACACAGAGAAACCCTGTCTCGGAAAAAAAAGAAAAAAAAGAAAAAAGAAAGAAAGGAAGTGGGCAGGGGAGGAAGAAAGAAAAAACAAAGACACCTGCTGTATTGTTTTCTAGAGGCCACAGGAGAATGTTTTTGTTTTGCTAGTTCTAGAAACTTCTCTGACTCCTTAGTTCTCTTCAAAGCCAGGAAAACTGCCTATCTCTGAGCACCCCTCAGTGACTATGCCTCCCTGCGGTTTTTCCTTCTGCCTCCCTCTTCCGGTTTGAAAACTATGACCATTAGAAAACCAGGACAACTCTCCTAACACAGTGCACTTTATTATCGCTGATAGGTTTACATCCCCTTTGTGACCCTGCACATTCCTAGGGCATTCGGTATTCTGGGGATGAGGATACACAGGTCTTTTGAAGGAAGGGTGTGTTGCATTCTCCCGACTACTGCAAACACAGGATATTCACATAGATGCATGCTGGCAAACTTGGAGACAAAATGGGCAAACCCTTCAACAAAAGTAACTTTGAAATCATAAAACAAAACAAAGCAAACCCCACCCTTTACCAAGACCTCACACAGGCCAGGCAGTTTCTCAGAGAGCCTCAGAACCGGTCAGCCCACCCTGGAGCCTTTCTGAAAGCCCCCAGCACTGGTTCTCATCTACCCCTGGGCTACTGGCATTTCTTGTTTTCCCAAAGGGATACTCACATCATCTGCTTATTTTAAACATTGGGGTTTTTGTTTTGCTTTTCAGGTAGAGTCTCACTGTGTAGCCCTGGTTAGCCTAGAACTCACTATGCAGATCAGGCTGGCCTCAGCCTCACAGAGGCCCACTTGCCTCTGCCTCCTGAGTGCTGGGATTAAGGTAATCAGTTCCTCAATAGGCTGAAACTGGATTCCGTTCAGCTCCTGTGGATGTGGATCCTGCCCTTTGCTCTCGTTGGAGATTCTGCTCAGCCAGCAGCCTCTGCTGCCTGGATGCTATTAGCTAGACAGAAGCCATGTGCAGCCTCTTCACCAGTGTCTTGAACTTTGTTTTTTCCTTCTCCCCATTTCTAGCTGTACTTGGGTCTTTGACCCATTCCGAGCTGCGGTTTGCAGAGGCAGAGAGACGGGCATTTTATTCTTCTGTGTGTGCATACGCACACCCTGCTTGTCATCTCTCCTTGTTTCTCGCACCTTTGTCAAGAATGTGCAGGCTGGCCGGGCGTGGTGGCGCACGCCTTTAATCCCAGCACTCGGGAGGCAGAGGCAGGCGGATTTCTGAGTTCGAGGCCAGCCTGGTCTACAAAGTGAGTTCCAGGACAGCCAGGGCTATACAGAGAAACCCTGTCTTGAAAAACCAAAAAAAAAAAAAAAAAAAAAAAAAAAAAAGAATGTGCAGGCTGGAGAGAAAGCACAGCAGTTAAGAGCACTGGCTGCTCTTGAGGAGGACCCAGGTTCAATTCCCAGCACACACAGGATAGCCGACCCCCATTTGTAACTCCAGTTCTAGGAGATTTGAAGTCCTCTTCTGGTGTCTGCAAACGATGCACATAGTGTACAGACACATATACAGACAAAACAGTCACACACATAAAATAACAACACTAAATGGAAAAAAAAAAAAAACTGTGGTAGTTTGAATAAGAATGTCTCCATAGGCTGGAGAGATGGCTCAGCGGTTAAGAGCACTGACTGCTCTTCCAAAGGTCCTGAGTTCAAATCCCAGCAACCACATGGTGGCTCACAACCATCTGTAACGAGATCTGGCGCCCTCGTCTGGAGTGTCTGAAGACGGCTACAGTGTACTTATATGTAATAAATAAATAAATCTTTAAAAAAAAATAAAACAAAAGAATGTCCCCATAGGCTCATAGATTACATTATTCGGCCCCCAGCTAGTTGAACTGTTTTAAAGGATTAAGAAGTGTGGCAAGTTCCAGGAAAAGCCAGGGCTACCCCAAGAAATCCTGTCTCAAAAATCCAAAAGAACAAACAAACACAACAACAACAAAGAAAGGAAGAGCCTGGAGTTGAGGATTTTGGTTAAAGTGTTCCTAGTATGAGTAACATAGAGATTCAAGCAATCCACATCAAAACTCCAATGCCATTTTTCAGGGAGGGAGGGAGGAATCTATGAGTCACAGTAGTACTTTGGTAACTGATTGTTGCTGGCAGAAGAGCGCCACCTACTGTCTAGTTTTAGAATGCAGTGGTAAGGCTGCTTCAAGTCCTCTTGAAAAATCCTCTGGCCTCTGCACATGCACACCAGGATACATACTGCCCCCACCGCCCAACACACACACACATACACACACACACACACACACACACACACACACACACACGAAACTTTGCAGTTATACACTACACTTCAATAATTCAATGAAACAGATAAAAATCACTTGTTTTTACTTTTTAAAATAAACATAAGCTATATACACCGTGGAGCCAGGATGACCTGCACAGATCTCATAGAGTATGGATGATGGTCCGGCTGCGAAGCTGCTGAATATAGTCCTTGGCGTGGTCAACTGCTGTCTTGGGTACTTCGGGTGGGGGAGGGGGTCCTTCCACCAGCTTTACAAAATAGTGGCAATAGACCTTCTCCATAATGCCAAAGCGACCTCGGCCATGGTAACGGATGCGCTTCAGGCACTGGCCTCGGCCTGAGGTAGACTCAGCTAGAGGAAGGAAAGAGAATTATGGGAAATGCCTGCTATCCATAGGACTGCATCTGTACCAGCTGATAGGTTCTGACCCATCTTTTAGTAGATCATAAGCGTGCAGGAGCTTGGTGGTTGGCAAGCACACAGTCCTCTCAAACACAAGTCTCTTGAGCACTAACCAGGAACCATGCACTGCTCTAGAGGAGGCATGGACCCACTGCCAGATTACGTTGGACAGAAAGACAGAAAATAGCTTCAATTAATGGCAAGTTTCATGAATCAAACAAGTCACAGATTGATAGGATGGAAGAGATGCCAAGAGGCAGCCCCGAGAGTAGGTGTGGTACTGGTGCGTAATCCAGGAAGCAGAGGCAGGAGAATCAGGACTTCAAAATCATCCTTAGCTATACAGCAAGTTTGAGACCAGTCTTTTTTTTTTTTTTTTTTTTTTTTTGGTTTTTCGAGACAGGGTTTCTCTGTATAGCCCTAGCTGTCCTGGAACTCACTCTGTAGAACCAGGCTGCCTCTGCCTCCAGAGTGCTGGGATTAAAGGCATGCGCCACATGGCATTAAGCCTCAGAAATAAAAATAAAAGAGTCATCCCAGAGAGAGAGAAACCTGACCTGAGACCAGAGTCTCCCCCATCCCTGCTCCTGACGCAAGCACGCTCGGCTTGCTTAGGCAGATGCTGGGGCACACTGACACTGAGCATATGTAAGAGGCACACAAACAAGAGATGAGCACGGGGGCAGGTTACATATGGTCCTACAGGCAAAGGAAAACTCCATTCCAGCACCCAGGCAGACAAGGCAGGGACGGGACCGCAAACAGCTCAGTACAGAAAGCAGTGGCCATGCAAGCCTGACAACATGAGGTTGCCCTTAGAATCCACATAAAGGTGCGAAGAGATGTGACTCTGCAGAACTGTCTTCTGACCCCACCTATGGCGCACACGGTGGCCTGGGCATATGTACTACCTTGGATAGTCTCCACAGTGCCCCAGTCACATGGCTGTGTGGGTGTCTATGGCATGCTGACTGGGGTGTGTGCTCAGGATGGTGCGGCTGTACCAGGTGCTCGGCCTAGTCAGTTTCTGAGTGTTTAAGGCTCCCACTGCCCGACCTGACTAAGGATGTTGAACTTGTTTACATATATTTTATATTATTCTCTTAAGAACTATGTGATTCATTTGCTCAGTCATTGATTGGATGATTCAGTGGGTTTGGTCTGCCTGTGTTTCTCTCTCTTGTACAGACCAGCAGGTCTTTCAGCCTGATTACTAGAAGGCTCCATTTCAGTCATTCTTATGACAAAGGCACATTATAAAAACGACCTTTAGGAGCTAGAGCAATGGCTCAGAAGTTAAGAACACTGGCTGCTCTTCCAGGGGTCCTGAGTTCAATGCCCAGTAACCATGTGGTGGCTCATAGCTAACTATAATGGAGTCTGATGCCCTCTTCTGACCTGCAGGTATACATGCAGATAGAGCACTCATACTCATAAAATAAAACAAAAATGACCCTTAAAGTTTACATGTGAACCTTTATTCACCTCCTTCCACTTGATAATTCATCTATCTTTTCTGTCCACCACCCCTCTGCCCCCAATAATCTATGTAACTCTAGCTGTCCTAGAACTTGCTCTACAGACCAGACTGGCCTTGAACTCACAGAGAGTCATCTGCTTCTGTCTCCTAGGTGTTGGCACTAAAATGTGTGCCCCACGATTAAAGATGAATCTATCTTCTAGGTAACTTGTGGTCATCTGCAGTTTTATGATGAGTAGAGGGTGGCAGTGCAGGCCGCTCTGTGTGTACTCGTCACCGGTGCGGAACTTCACACCCTCAACCCCATTCAGAACAAGCACGGAGACGCTGGCAAGTCTCCCACTCATGACACAGTGGCACTTGGGTGCTAAGGGCTACAGGAGGTCCTTGCCAATGGACAACTGGCCTAATATTCAGATACCAGAGACATCCCAGGTGCTGAAGATGGAAAGAGTCTTACCTATGTGTAAGTTGGATCTGAATTCCACATTATGGTCTCTCACTGCCATGTCTTGTGCTTCTAAGAGAACCTTAAATGACAGGAGAAGCCAGCTCATATAATGGGATTAAATAGCTCTCATCTTTTGTTGTCTAAAATATACTTATTCAAGCCTATACTTCACAATGAACTTTTATTTGTTTGTTTGTTTGTTTGTTTGTTTATTGGTGGGTTTTGTTTTTTGAGACAACATCACTTTGTAGCTCCGATGCCTTGGAGCTCACAGAGATTGGTCTGCCTCTGTATTCCAAGAGTGCATCTGTAACTATATCCAGCCACAATGAACTTCAATTGCTGGTTGTATCAAGGAAAATGGTACAGTGAGAATTCCTTCCTCAGAACAAATTAGGAGCCATCACCATCCTGCTGAGCCTTGGAGGCTCTGTAAGGGAAGGAGGACAGCCTATACCCGTAGGCCATGCCATTGGTGAAGAACACCGAATCTGAGTCAGGGAACAGCCACATGCCTGCACATTAGTACTGCACCCAGCGAGGCACTGGCGACCCTAGGGCCCACCTATGAACAAACACAAGCCCACGGCCAAGGCTTCCTCTACATAATTACTCACATTTAACCCTAAGCTCTCACTGTGGAAGTCGGCTCCCCAACCCTCAGAAAGGACTCCTTAAAAAACAAACAAACAAACAAACAAACAAAAAAAACCATACCATGTCTGGGATGGAAGTGCAGCTTATTGGTAGAGTTCCTCCCTGGCATACACTAGGCCCTGAGTTTTATCTTCAGTACTACCCTCAAAATAAGCTCCAAGACATGTTTTTAAAAAGGCTTCCAATCACTCCACCAACAATTTTTTTAAAAAAAACTATCTGGTGCAGGTAAAGGCACCTGAGGAAACCCATGTGAAGAATGAAAAGCACCCGTTCTCAGGAACAAGGAATGTGAGAGACTTAATTAAACCGGGAGCAGCAGGTCCTTATCTCATAAAAAAAAATACATGTGTACCACCAATTTCAGGAATCCAGGATTTAGGCTTAAAAATGGCTGCATGCCCACCCCTCCCAACCACCGAGTCTTACCTCTTTAATGATTTGAGCCCCCTTTTTATCATTGAACTCCAGCTGCGCCAAAGCCTGATCAATGGACATGCCTCGTATCTAAAGGGGGACAAATGAATGAACAAACTCAAAAGCAATATTCACGGGGGGCTGACAAGATGGCTCAGCGGGTAAGAGAACTGACTACTCTTCTGAGGGTCCTGAGTTCAATTCCCAGCAACCACATGGTAGCTCACAACCACCTGTAATGAGATCTGACGCCCTCTTCTGGTGTTTCAGGGTACTTATGTATAATAAATCTTTTAAAAAAAAAAAAGCAATATTCCCTTTCAGTGACACTAGCAGCCTTATTCTGTACAGTACAACTCTGGAAACTGTTGAGTTAAACCCAAGCAAAATAGAAAAAAAGAAGAGGTTTGAACTGGATCCTGCCTCTTGGTTATAACCAAGCTTAAGAGCTGCAAGATAAAACCAACAGCTTATGTGTAATGGTTTCAGAACTATTAAGGCAGACTTGACGGAGAGACAGGCTTACAGCAACCACACTCCTCCACCCTACATGAGAAAAATGATCCTGTATCTGCTGCATTCCTGCTCCTCACTAAGAATACACAAGAACCAACAGGATCCTGAGGTTAAACCTCTTTGTACAGGTAAGTAAGCAAGTGTCCTGGGTTCTCTCTCCCTTCTTCACCAAGATAAACACTTAACCTACCGTGTCACGATATGTTTAGTGTCTCTCTTGATAACCTGCGGGTCACTGACTATACAGTGACACTCCCTACTCCTTGGGGAGACTGGGGTAATAAGCATTCCTATTCCAGTCCTCAGGAGGAAGCCACAGCTTCTTTCCCTGGGTATCACGTGGGGGTAGGCACGTTAGCTTACCATCTTTGCCAGGTACCACATCTTGTCCTTGCTGTATTTTATTTGTCTCCGACAATGGTAAATTTCCTTGTGAGTAGGAAAAAAAGAAAAACATTGTTACAGCAGGCTCATCGAAGTGACAGTGGCACAGCCACTAGTGCCCATACTCTATGCCCAATGACAAAACTATTATCACAAGAAATAAAACAAAATACTACAAAGATTCTAGGGAGTCTTTAGACAAATTTGCCTTTTTTCAACGTCTCATTATGTTAAAAAAAAAAGATTAGTAAGAAACAGAAACTATAATCTTTTCAAATTTACATACGTTATATGTATACATGTTTTGTCTGCATAGATGTGCATCAGTGCCTACCTGGTGCCCTTGGAGGTCAGAAGGCACGAGTTCCCCTGAAACTGGAGTTACATTTGTGTGCTGAGAATTGAACTCGGCCCTCTGCAAGAACAAGTGTTCTTAACCACTCCAGCCCTTAAACTATAATTTTTTGACCAAGTAGATATTGAATAATTCACAATTCACAAAGCGCTTTTTAGTAGGTTCAGTTGGGAGAGGAACCATCTTATAATCCTTTCGGAAACTGAAACTGACAAACTACGTGGCTTCTTCAAGACCTAAAACCCTGTGAGCGGGGGGAGCAGCCAGGCATGGGGGGGGGGGGGGTTCAGATCCAGCATAGGCACCTCCCGAGGTGGTCTGAATGAAAATGGCTGACAGCGAGTGGCATTATTTGAAAGGACTGGGCCGAGATAAGGCCTTGTTAGAATGTGGCCTTGGTGGAGGAAGTGTGCCATTGCGGGTGGCCTTTGAGGCTTCAGAAGCTCAGTTCAGGCCCAGTGCTTCTTTCTCTCTCTGCTGTCTGCTCATCTGGATGGAGTCCTCTTCCACACCATGTCTGCCCACATGCCACCACGCTGCCCACCATGGCAATAATGGACTAAACCTCTAAACCATAAGCCAGCCCCAATTAAATGTTTTCTTTTATAAGAGTTGTCATGGTCATGGTGTCTCTTCACAGCCATAGAAACCCTAAGACATTCCCAAAGTTCTCCAAAGACTCTAAAAGTCCACCTTCTTCCCACTATTTGCCCTCCTACCAGGCTGTCCTGTGTCCTGGAACTCATTCTGTAGACCAGGCTGGCCTCGAACTCAGAAATCCACCTGCCTCTGCCTCCCAAGTGCGGCGGGGATGCCTTTTTTTTTAATCGATGGTTGAAGTTGTAACTCAGTTGTAAGAACGTTTCTCTGGCTTTGAGCCATGGCACTGCATACACAGCATGTACTAGTGCTCACGTGTAATTCCCGAACCTTATAGCAGTTGCATGCCTCCACAAATTCACTTAAAGCTGGACTTTGCTTTACATGTCACTAGAATAATCTCTGACAGTCTGAAGTACGCAACACAATAATTTTATCGCTGAGCAGCTAATAAGAAGATACATCTTTGGTAGGTATCCAATGATTCAATCCAAACCTGAAGTTTAAAGGTTTGTACATTATAGAAAGAAACAAAACTGTAAGTGTACCTAAATTCAAACACACAGTGGTTAAAGCAACATTTTCCAACTCATTATGCTTCCATCAGCTGGGTGTGCTGGGCGTGGTGGGCGTGGTGGGTGTGCTGGGCGTGGTGGGCGTGGTGGGTATGCTGGCACACAACTTTAATCCCAGCACTCTGGATGCAGAGGCAGGCAAGTCTCTGTGACTTTGGGGGCAGCCTGGTCCATAGAGTGAGAACAACCAGGGATACATGGATTCTGTCTCAAAAAAGCCCGATGATGATGATGATGAGGAAGAGGACGATGATGACGATGATGAGGACGACGATGACGACACTACCAACAAGCCTCACGTAGTCAAAATCAACATCTCAAACCCTTAGGTCAGTTTAGGAGGTAAAGGCAATCTGGTACAGTTAGGTCAGTTAATTAGAACATGTAAATTACTTCACAAAGCCCCTTTAACCCGGAGGAAAACCTCACTGCTTGGCACATAAGAACACAAGTACTGGTCAAGCAGGGCATGGTGGTGCATACCGTCAATCCCAGCACTTGGGAGGCAGAGGCAGGCAGGGTTTTGTGAGTTCAAAACCAGCTTGGGCTAAGTGCTGAATTCAAAACCAGCATAAGACCCGACTCAAAAGAAATTAAAAATAGATTTAAAAACTAGGGGATTACTTCTCCCTACAAACTTACCGCTGGTCTCCGAGGTTCGCCAGGCAGTTGAGGTGGGTAAACAATCTTATTCTTCTTCTCCCATTTGCGAGAAATGTCAAGAGAAGCACTCGTGTGGATGCACGACGGGGGTAAAACCCTGAAAGGAAGGAAGCCCATAAGACAACAGAAACTTGGACCTCTCTGCCGTTCTGGGAGCCACGTCACCACCACCCTTATCCAGACACTACAGAGCTGGCTCGTCTCCCATCCAGATACACCTGCAATCTCTAGGCCTTCAAACTTTCTTCTCCAGTTTGAATCACTGGTGTTTACATTTTACATAGTTAAAGCCAGCGGCACACTGTCACTTCACTGGGCCTTGGTTTTCATGTATGTAAGAAAGAGGAAAGAGGCAATGTCTCTAAGGCCTCTAACATCATTTTATATCATCACTCACAGCAGGGTGACAGAACCATAAGCTGCTCAACTCTGACTTCAATCTTTCAAAGAAGCCATTAGGATAAACTATTAAACAAGATTTTGTGAGCGTGAGGTACCTACTGTCTGCCATCCCTTAGAAACTGCCTTGCATTTCTCAAAACCTCAATACAGATTTGGCAATCAATATGGTGTCTGGTAAATTAAGTATGCCATGAATTAACAGTGACAAAGTTTCATGAATACTTACAGGTTTTATGAATACTCAGGACTGAAATGGGTTTTAAACGGAATCAAACAACTATAATTATATTATGTCAAAATATTGCTCCAAAGAAGCAATTCATTTGCAAGTACTATATATGTAATCGAAACTTCGGATGTACCCTACGGATCCATGCCAGTGCTAACTCAACTGCATAGGGACGCTTGTGTCCTAGCAGGACAGTGCATGGCCTAGGATCCCAGCCTCTGACTGGTAAGCAGAAGCCAGACTGACTTATGGCGAGACTCAAACAAACAAACAAAAGGCTTTCTCGAGAGGCTCCAGAATGTTCTGCAGAGCAAAAGGCTCAAACTCCAGTTGCTGAGAAACAACAGCGAACGAATGTACAATGTCAGGCAAGCCTCGAGTCTCCAAACAGTCCTTGCCCACGGCAAGTGAATAAAGAAATAACCAGGAATGTTTGTTGGTATAGCACACAAAGTCGAAGATTCGAATCGTGCCTACGGAATAGGGAGAGGCTGGTCAGAAAACACCGAGAGGAGCCCCCGGAGGCAACAGTCTCTATGGGGTTCTGGGTCGGGCCGCCCTCCACCTGAGGCCGAAAGTACTGCCTGGCACACAAGTGCACTGTGATCGATGCAGATCAGGCGCAGCCTGCAAGATCTTCGTGGCAGGACTCTTACCGCAGCGTCTGCGTTGCCCAGATCCTCAGGTTAGGTACCCTCAGTGCACCTGCAACGTGAATACGAGCTGTCAACTTCGATTCTCTTTATCTCCTCCTTCCCAAATTCTAAGAAAGACTCAAGCCTTACCCAACTCTCGCAGTAGTGCGGCCGCCATGCTGAGCCCTACGGAAGCCTCCGGGATCAAACGCCGGCTGACTATACGCATGCGCAGTCCGAGGCCGGCTTCCGGGACCGGAAAAGTCAGAGTGCGTTGTCATGGAGACCAGGAATGCGTCGTCCTTGTGAAAAGTCTGGTCAGAGCAGTCTTTCTTTGGAGTGAATGACCTCATAAAGACTGAAAATCAGAAAAACTGTGACCTCACCTCATAACAGCCTGAAAAGGGCAGGAGAACCTTTTAATCCTAAATATTTAAGGCCAAAGATACAAGAAAGACCACTGATCCAAATCATAATGGCCAAGTTAATTAAAGCAAGCAATTAATTAAAGCAAGCTTTTTTTATTTGCATACAGGAACTGCTTCCCCCTAAAGCAACGTTTGAGAAGGCAGCATCGGATATGAGGAAGACAAGGTTTCTATAGCTCAGGGGTTGGGTGTTTCCAAATGGATTTGCTAGGTGGAGGTTACAGGAGCAGAACTAGAACAGGAGCTGACTAATAAGTTAGTCCCATAAACAGAAACAGACTAGCAAATTGGTCATAACCACCTCCTGAAAGAAAGTTATGATCACAAGGTGGTCCTAAGAAGGTAGTCATAAAAACCTTTTTTTTTTTTTTTTTTTTTTGGTTTTTTGAGACAGGGTTTCTCTGTATAGCCCTGGCTGTCCTGGAACTCATTCTGTAGACCAGGCTAGCCTTGAACTCAGAAATCCGCCTGCCTCTGCCTCCCGAGTGCTGGGATTAAAGGTGTGGGCCACCATGACCGGCCATAAAAACCTTTTGAAACAAAGGTAGGATTAACAAGATGGTTTTGAAACAAAGACACAGTTGCCATTTTCTGGAACCCACAGAACCATGTATAGTTAAGATTACAGGTGTGGCATAGCCCAATCAGTGAGAAATGGAGGTTTAATCATAAACAGGAATGAATCTAGTTTGCCTCTACTATAAGATACCTTTTGGGCTGGTGAGATGGCTCAGTGGGTAAGAGCACCCGACTGCTCTTCTGAAGGTTCGAAGTTCAAATCCCAGCAACCACATGGTGGCTTACAACCACCCATGATGAGATCTGACTCCCTCTTCTGGTGTGTCTGAAGACAGCTACAGTGTACTTACATATAATAAATAAATAAATCTTTAAAAAAAAAAAAGATACCTTTTAAGCCTAAAATGGAGGCAGGCTGGTTCATCAAACTCTGTCTTCAGTGGGCCTCAGGGTTCTTGTTAAAAATGACTGTAACATCAGCATGTGGGAGACTGGTGTTAAAGAACCACCATGTTACACAAGCCGGGCTCTGTCTCAGAGAAAAGGAGCCTGGCGTAGCACCACATGATGTAATCCCAGCGTATGAGAGGCTGAAGCAGGAAGATCTCCACCAGTTTGTCGCCCTGGGCTGCAAATTCCAGGCCAATCAGAACTACACAGTGAGACTCTATCTCAAAGGAAAAGAAGAAAGAGGAAGGAAAGATCACTCTAACACAAATTTGTGAACATTACTGAGAAAACTCTTTCAGAAACCAAATTGCCTGGCATGGTGGCCCACACCTTTAATCCTAGCACTCAGGAAGGCAGAAGCAGGTAGATCTCTGTGAATTCAACACAGTCTGGTCTACAGAGCAAGTGCCAGGCTAGTCAGAGCTATATAGTGAGATCCTGTCTAAAAAAAAAAAAAAAAAAAAAAAAAAGCCAACGGGATGGGGTGTTATCGAGATGGTCCAGCTGACAAGCTGAAGTCAGTCAGTCTCTAGGCCCCATATCATGGAAAGAGAGCACCAACTCCTTGACCTCTGACCTCCATACACACACATTGTGAAATATGAGCACACACACACACACTAAATAAATAATAAAGACTAAGAGACGAGCTAATGCGTTTGTGTGCTCCTGGCAAAACTAGTGATCAATGTGGAGTCTGGTAACCCTGAATTTAGTGCCCTTAGGCTATGCTAGCATAGGTAAGGGCTCTCTATTAATGATAGCCATTGCAAGTTTCCATATGCCACATTCAGGAAGGGCTAACAGCAGTACAGAAGTACAGTCGAATCTGAACAAGTTGCTTGGGTTTGAGTTGTAAGCAGAGTTCAATTCTTTTTTCCCTCCACACCACTAACTAGTTCTCACAGCATAGGCACTCCATTAAGCAGGAGGCGGGATGTCAAACCTCTGCTCTTTAATCTTTGAATACCCCAGTATCAGGAATCAGAATTCCCACCCAACTACAGAGTCTCTTCCTGTCCTTTCTGATTCCTGACTCATTTCATTTATTTTGACAGGCTCTCATACTATAGCCCAGGCTGCCTAGCCTGGAGCACATGGCAATCCTCCTGCCTGAGTGCTGAGCCAGAGCTCAGATTCATTCTTTTAGTATTTCAGCTAAATACACTCTTGCATCTGTCTTTAAAACACCTCCCAAAAACTGGAAAAGTACGCCGCTATGTAGCATTTAAAAACAAACAAACAAACAAACAAACAAAAACTTGCCAGGCATGGTGGCGCACGCCTTTAATCCCAGCACTCGGGAGGCAAAGGCAGGCGGATTTCTGAGTTCGAGGCCAGCCTGGTCTACAGAGTGAGTTCCAGGATAGCCAGGGCTATACAGAGAAACCCTGTCTCGAACCCCCCCCCCCAAAAAAAAAAAAACTTAATTGGGATACTGAACTGCCTTGTCCAATCTGTCCCAGATGTTTCTCGCTTAATAATACTTGCCTTGCTGGATTGGACAAAATAAGGAGCTTTAGTTAAATACAGGTATATATGGCGGTAAATGCACACAAACGCATTAGCTCATCTCTTAGTCAACCTTGAGGTTGGTAGAAACAGGGTATTTCACATCATGTTGGCCTTTATTATTTATTTAGCGCGTGTGTGTGTGTGTGTGTGTGTGTGTGTGTGTGTATGTGTGTGTGTGTTGGCCTTTATTATTTATTTAGCGTGTGTGTGTGTGTGTGTGTGTGCGTGTGCGTGTGCGTGTGCGTGTGTGCTCAGTGGCTGGTTGGCGGGTTCCACAGGTCTAAATCCTTAATTAAGGAAAATATGTAACCTCAGGACCTGGAATTTAGTTCCAGGCGGCGCACGGGAGCGAGAGGCGCGGGTTGGGCCTCAACGCGCTCCGTAGCGCCCGCCTCCAGGGGCGGGGTTTAAATCGATCCCGCCCCCTCCCGCTCCACGCCGCGGTTGCGAACCACCGTCCCAGAGCTCCTCTGCTGAGCTTGGGCGGCCGCGGAGATGAAGCCGGAGCCGCGGACGCTGCCGCCGTCCCCCAACTGGTACTGCTCACGCTGCAGCGACGCGGCGCCCGGAGGCATCTTTGGCTTCGCTGCGCGGACCTCCGTCTTCCTCGTCCGCGTGGGTCCGGGTGCGGGCGCGAGCCCAGGGGCGCCCCCGTTTCGAGGTGAGCCCCTCACGGGTCGGCGCAGTCCTTCCTGCCGTCCTCTTGGGGGAGTTCTGTAAGTCGCCGGGTCCGGCGGCGCGCGCACGTGGCCTCTCTCGCTTGGAGGGACTGACCCAGCCTAGACCCGGCGTTTAGGGTGCTCCTGGCCTTCCTGCTTGGCCAAGGCCCTGCCGGCCCCTAGTACGCCCCCTGGGGTGGGGGCTGTTCTCCCTTCTCTGATCCCGCTGGGCAATTACTTGACGGTGATGTCTGTAAGATGAGTGGTGATGACACCCAGCGTTTCTGTCTTTCGTCTGTGGATGTTTCTGTTCCATGTGTGTTAAGTGACTTCTGTTTATCTGCTTGTTGTTTGTCCAGCAACATGCAGGCTAACTGTCTGGATAGTGCTTTAGTTAACCAAGTCTGGTTTTGCTTGCAGTGGTAGGAGAGTTGGTGGGACACACTGAAAGAGTATCTGGTTTCACTTTTTCTCATCACCCTGGACAATACAACCTCTGTGCCACCAGCTCAGACGATGGAACTGTGAAGGTTTGGGATGTAGAGACCAAGACTGTAGTGACAGAACACACACTCCATCAGGTAATTGTGCATCCTGAGGCCTCAGATTGTTTTAATAGATCTCATGCATATGGAGGAATGCTACTCATTTTTGTTGGCTACTTAGATATGTTGGAAAGTCTCTCAAATAACTTTTTTTTAAAGATGCATGTTTTGTTTAGAAAGTAGAGTTTCTGGTAGCAGCTGTAACTTGGCTAGGTAGAGTGCCTGGCTAGCACACTCAAAGCCCTGGGCTCAGTCCCCAGAACTGCATAAATGAACATGGTGGTGCACACCTGTAATCATAGCACTTGGGAAGTGGAGGCAAAAAGATAGATAGTCATTCTCTTTTTTATATATATATATGTATATATATATATAGAGAGAGAAGGGGGGGGGTGTCAGTTTTTCCAATGTATGCCTGCACACCAAAGGGGGACATTCAGATCCCGTTATAGACCGTTTAAAACTACCGTGAGAGCTCTGGGAATCAAACCTGGGACCTCTTGATAAGTAGCCACTGAGCTATTCTCCAGCCCCTAGTCACTAACTCTTTTTTTTTTTTTTTTTTTTTTTTTTCCGAGACAGGGTTTCTCTGTGTAGCCCTGGCTGTCCTGGAACTCACTCTGTAGACCAGGCTGGCCTTGAACTCAGAAATCCGCCTGCCTCTGCCTCCCAAGTGCTGGGATTAAAGGCGTGTGCCACCACGCCCGGCTTAGTCACTAACTCTTATCTGTAGCTGCTTTGATGATATAACAATAGAATTGAGGAACAGCCACTGAGAGCATGGCCTACAAAGTCTAACAGAGCCAATAGGTCCATATAAAATATATACCCGGACTGATAACTGATGAGAAGGCTTTCCAGGTTCAAGGGCCTGTCCTGGAAGCCTGATGACCTGAGTTTTGATACTTTGTTTTATTTTGTTTTCTTTACTTGAATTGTGTATGTGTATTTCGCCTATAGGCCTGGTGTCTATGGTGGTAAGAAGTACATGAAAACTGAAGTTTCTGGTGATTGTTGGTCACCATGTGGGTGCTAGGAACCAAAGCTCTGCAAAAGCAGCAAGTGTTGTTAACCACTGAGCGGTCTCTCCAGCCCCTTGAGCAGTTTAATCTCCATGAAAGTAAGAGAGAACTGGCTCCACAGAGTCTTCTGCCTTCCACATGCTCGGCTGTGGCACATGCTCTCCCCAACACAATAAATAGAAAATGTAGGGGCTGGAGAGATGGTTCATCCATTAAGAGTGCCTCCTACTGTCCCAGAGAACCCAAGTCGGGTTCCCATCACCCTTGTGGGTTGGCTCATAACCAGCTCCAGGGAATCCGTTCACCTCTTCTGGCCTGCATAGACACACATGTGGCTTTGCACACATGAGTAAAAAGTGTGTCTGTGCACGTCCATGTCAGTATCCCCAGGCATGGTGGTGCATGGCTGCAATTCTAGAATTCTTGTACTCAGGAGACAGGCAGAAGGATTGCCTTGAGTTCCAGGCCAAAATTACAAAGTAAGACGGTCTCAAAACCACACAAAAAGTTTTAACTTTAGACTTACTATATTGCTATACAGGTAGTTATAGCATATTTCTTAAGTACCTGTAATGTGGGTAGCATTAGGCTGGTTTACAGCCCAACACTCACAAATGAGACTCATCTGGCTTTGCTTTGTTTGAAGCATACAATATCAGCACTGCATTGGTCTCCGACAGTTAAGGACTTAATAGTCTCTGGGGATGAAAAAGGAGTCGTTTTCTGTTACTGGCTTAACAGAAATGACAGCCAGCACCTCTTCACAGAGCCCAGGACCATATTCTGTCTGACGTGTTCACCTCATCACGAAAATCTAGTAGCCATTGGGTGAGTACCGAGTACTGTGCTGTCTGCTGGTGGTTTGGCTTAGTTTATGATCCTGCTTTTCTTTCCTCTTGCCTGTGTGCCTCAGTCCTCAGAGGACGACAGCAGCCCAGGGTGTCATATGATCCTGTGAGCTCCAGTTCCAGACTTTGCTCTGCTCCCCATATTTCTATGATGCTGTGTTTTCTATGATACTGAATTTTCAAGCCACCCTTCAAAAGTTAGAAGTGCCTTCTTTCGCTCTTGGCTGACTTAGACTATCCTTGGATGTGGTGTTAACTGTAGAGTGCCAGGTGACTCTGCTTTATGTACCTCACAAATAGGACAAAGAAGGCCAGCTTCATGATACCCTTTATGAAGCCTTTGGATGTACAGGATCGTTTGGGTCTGACTCGGGAACATTTATGAAGAAAGGCTAGGGATGCTAGATTATAACGCAGAAACATTGGCTTCCACTAGGAAGTCAAAGCAGAAACTTGGTAGGAGTAGGTATAAGCTATTTTTCCTAAGCTAAGTATAAAATACTTTAAGGTTTTTTGGTTGGTTGTCTTTTTACCATGTATAGTTATTTTGCTTGCATATGTGTTTTGTGTACCATGTGTTTGCAGTGCCCTAGGAGACCTGAAGAGGGCACCAGATCCTCAGGGACTGGAATGACAGATGGTTGTGAGCCACCTTGTGAATACTGGGACTTTGGTTCCTCTAGAAGAGCAGCTGGTGCTCTTAAGGGCTGAACTGTCTCTCTAGCTCCCAATAGATACTTTTAAACGTGTTCAAAATAATTCACTTTTTAAAAAGCTATTAGAGTCTATGGGTTTCTGCTGAATTCATAGATTGACACTTAGGTACAGTTTAACGGTTCCTGTTAAGTTTGTAGTTGGAAAGCAGTATCATTTGTGGAGCTAAGGATGTGGCTCCTCTGGCAGAGGGCTTCTCTAGCACATACAAAGGCCTGTGCTCAGTCCCAGGTACTGTATAAAGCAAATATGTTGGCTCATGCTGTGATCTCAGCCCTTGGAAGGTGAATGAAGTTCATGATCACCCTCGGTGCATAGTAGGTGTGCAGCCAGTCTGTGATGTGTAAAGCTGTCACAAACAAAGTTTATCAGTTAACTGTTTTCATTGCTAAAATCTTTTCCCTTTTCAGGGCAGCAGCAATGCAGACAAGCTGTAAACTTAGTGGGTACTGGGAGGAGTGGGTAGAGAAGAGGAGGAAAGCCTTGTCTTTTGAGTTAGGGTCTGCCTTGGAAGTCTGTAAACAGCTGTAAAAAGAGGTGGGGCGTGGTGGAAAGGGAGTCTCCAGAGAAAGAGTAGTCTAGAGTCTCAGGGTAAGCATATGTGGGATTTGAACCGGTATCTAAGCAGGCAGAAAAGAAGAAAAAAGAAAGTTCTATGATACTGTGCTGCTTGGGTTAGAACTCAGACAGGTGAGAGGCTTGGCAGTGTCGATCTGCAGGCTCCTGAAATGTTTCTAACTTATTTTTCAGCTACAAAGATGGCATAGTGGTTATCATTGACATCAGTAAAAAGGGAGAAGTTATTCACAGACTTCGAGGCCACGATGACGAGATCCACTCCATAGCCTGGTGTCCTCTGTCTGGTGAAGACTGCTTATCCATCAGCCAAGAGGAAAACTCGGGTAAGATGATGGAAGGAGAGCTCTGCTCTCTCCAGCCCTAAAGAACTAAGTGTTGAGTTGCAGCTTCTGAATTATGCTTAGACCCTGAGCCTCGCAGAGCAAACTAGGAAATGGGGAGGAGCTGACTTTGCTGAGTTACTCTGTAACCACAGTGCATGTCCAGTGTAAATTAAAAATAAGCAGTTACTAGCTGCTCTTCCCGGGTCCTGAGTTCAATTCCCAGCAACCACGTGGTGGTTCACACCCATCTGTTACGGGTCTGATTCCCTCTTCTAGTGTGCATGAAGACAGAGCATTTATATATATATATCTTTAAAAAATAAAATCTCTGTCTCTTTCCTAGAAGAACCTGACATTCCCAATGGGAAGCTTATAGCAGAAACCCCCATCACAAAAGGCTGCTACTTAGCCACAGGAAGCAAAGATCAGACCATTCGAATCTGGAGCTGTTCCCGCGGCCGGGGTAAGGTTGATGCCTAGGGGTTATCCTGCTTTCTTTTCTGTTGCTATGGTAACACAACTACCCACCTTGGAGGGACTAAGTGATTGCAGCTTACTTAGTTCTAGGTTCTGGTCCATCATTTTATTACTTTTTTTTTTTTTTAAGAATTGATTTGCTTTTTTGTATATAGATGTTTTTGCATAGACATATGTCTGTGTGCTGTGTGTGTGTGTGTTCAGGGAGGCCAGAAAAAGGCACTGGCTTCTGTAGGAACTGGAGTTATAAACTGTTCTTGGTCACCATGTGGGTGCTAGAGAGCAACAAGTCCTCCTAACTGGCGAGCTATTCTCTTCCACTGCTCTGCAACCCATTCTTCAGAGGAGTCAGAATGAGTCGGGCTGTCTCCTCTGCAGTGAGGAGCAGAGAGGAGAGGATTGCTGCCCACCTCTGCTCAGCTTTCTCTACACTTAGCAGCTCAGGACCTAACCCCCCAAATGAACAGCACCACCCATCTGCAGACTGTGCTCCAGCTCCTTTCTGCTGCTCTGATAAAACACAGACCAAAAGAAACTAGGGGGGGGGGTTGTTTCAGCTTCTAAATTAGAGTCTGTCACTAAGGGAAGTCAAGGTGGGACCTTGATGTAGAAACTGTCCAATGGAGGAATGTCATGTGCTGGCTCAGCTGGCTTTTTTGGATAGCCTGGACTGCCTACACAAGAAATGATACATCCCATAGTGGGCTGGACCCTCTTTACAAATTGACAGTCACCCACAGTCATACTCAGAGGCCAAACTAATCTAGATAATCCCTCACTGAGATTGTCTTTCCAAGTTTCCTGTTTTGTCACAGTGTCTCTTCAGTGGCAAATTCTGTACTGTTGCAGTAGAATTATCTATTTGTTTTGTTTCATCTCATTCTAAGAATATCATCTAGCTAAAATCTTGCTTACCAGAAAGTTGCTGTCCCTTATAACCTGTTTAGACCTCTCTGTTCTGGACACCTGGCCTTTGTGTCTGTTTTCTAGTGCCTTCTAGAAGGCAAGAACCCCGGCTTTGCTGAAAGAGTCTTGCCTGGCATGCAGAGTAAGGCTGTCCTAGATCTTGCTATGTATACCAAGCTGGCCTCAAACTCACAGAGATCACCTGAGAGCAAGATCTTTACTATAAGAATGCGAATAATGGGCTTTCCTTGAGTGTTAAGAATGGAAAAACAGTGACACAGACTCAGTGTGCATACTGAGCCCATGAACAAGCTGGCTATGTTACATTGTCTTCAAATTTTAGTTAGCGCTGTGACGGCACACATCACCTTTATGTGAGTCCTGGGGATCAGACTCATCTGTGTGGCAAGCACCTTGTCCAGAGCCATCTCGCCAGGCCCATCACTTGCTTCAAATTAGGCTAAACATCCCTCTTCCCCCCAAGACACCTGCCTGAGAATCCGTGAACACAATAGCTGTCCACAGTAGCCTTATGTTCTCCTTGTACAGCAGACCTGCTGGAGAGTACTGAGGGTACTGAGAGTACTGAGGGTACTGAGAGTACTAAGGGTACTGAGAGTACTGAGGGTACTGAGAGTACTGAGGGTACTGAGGGTTTTCTGTACTCCACTTGGAATCTCCCGAATCACATCTCTGAACTTGGACCCTGGCGTGTATGTGTTGCTCTGTTTTGTTTGAGACAGGGTTTCTCTGTGAAGTCTTGGCTGTCCTGGAACTTGTTTGGTAGATCAGATGTGCCTGAATCTGCCTTCTGAGTACTGGGATTAAAGGTGTGCTCCACCATACCCTACTGGCATGTATGTTTTTAAAGCTGTGCTTGTGGTTCTGATGGGCAGTACAGATGATTGGGTCAGTGCTGGTGAAGGTTTCCTTTTGAGGGTTAAGTGGCCCTTTCACAGGGGCTTCATATCAGATACCCTACACAACAGTTATTTACATTATGGTTTATAACTGCCAAATAACAGTTATGAAGTAGCAACAAAATAATTTTATGGTTATGAGTCACGGCATGAGGAATTATATTAAAGAGTTGCAACACTAGGAAGATTGAGAACCATTGAACTAGGAATAGGAGTTAACTAGGAGAATTCCACTATCCTGGAGTTATTGAAAAGTCTCAGGTTAGGGTCTCATTCTAATTAGGAACTCAATCCCCACACGAAGATACTACTAGCATGTGTGCATGTTCATGTACAAACAACCTTTGCAGGCCAAATAACCTTTGGTGCCATTACTTAGGCACCATTTACAGACAAGATTTGGAACTTGACAAGCCAGCTAAGCTGGAGAGTTAGCCAGGGAACCCTGTTTCGCCCCCCTTGCAGCTGGACAAGCATGTTACTGTGCCTGGTTTCAAATATGGGTCTTGAGGATCAAAATCAAATCTTAATGCTTGCAAGGCAAGTACTTTACTACGGGCTGATCTGTCTCCTAAGCCTGTCCCAGATAAAGATACAACTTTTCAAGTCTCAAAGATAGCCTGAAAAGGTTTGTTTGACCTAAACATGGCTAGACTGGTCTTAACCTCTATCATAGTAATATCTCCATAATAAAAGGACATGTTCTTTCTTCTGTGTGCACATGTATGTAGAGGTGATGTTGCATGTCTTCCTTGGTTCTTCATGTTTGTTTTTTCTCTCAGTCTTGTCTTGTGAGACAGGTCTTAACTGAACTTGCTGCTCAGTGATGAGGCTAGATCAGCAACTGGTCAGCAGCTCCAGGGATCTGCCTGTGTCTGTAATGAGGTGATAGGTGTACCCCACTGCACCAGGATGCTGCTTCTTTTTCAGTGGGTGCTAGGGGCCTAAGTTGAGGTGTGCAAGCTTGCATGGCAAGCAGTTTCATCACTCTAGCCCCCAAGATTTTACTGTTAATTAGCCAAACAATTTGTAAACCATAGAATTAAGGGTTGCTGGGAGGGGCATGCTACTGTTTCCCTGTTCTGAGAGCAGATCGACTTTCCTCTAATCTACAGGTGTAATGGTTTTGAAATTGCCCTTCCTGAAGAGAAGAAGTGGGGGTGTGGACCCAACAGTTAAAGAACGGCTTTGGTTGACACTTCATTGGCCTAAGAACCAACCAACACAGCTGGTATCCAGTTGTTTTGGGTAAGTGTTGGGGTCATACTTTCTAATAAATACTGTTTTCCTGTTGAGATCCAAAATTCTAGGCTTGTGTATTCAGAAAATACAGAAATAACCAAGATTTATGTTGTCATTGTTATTCTTTCTTTCTTCCTTCCTTCTTTTCTTTCTTTTAATTCTTCATAATGTCTTTTTTTTATTGGATATTTTCTTTATTTACATTTCAATTGTTATCCCCTTTCCCGTTTTCCCCTCTGAAAACCTCCGTCCCCTCCTCCCTCCCCCTGCTCATTGCTACCCAACCCACCCACTCCCGAATCCTGGCCCTGGCATTCCCTTACACTGGGGCATAGAGCCTTCATAGGACAAAGGGCCTCTCCTCCCATTGATGTCTGACTAGGCCATCCTCTGCTGCATATGCAGATGGAGCCATGAGTCCTACCATTGTGTGCTTTTTGGTTGGTGGTTTAGTCCCAGGGAGCTCTTTGGGGGCGGGGGGGGGGGGTGGTTACTGGCTAGTTCATATTGTTGTTCCTCCTATGGGGCTGCAAACCCCTTCAGCTCCCTAGGTCCTTTCTCTAGCTCCTTCATTGGGGACCCTATGCTCAGTCCAATGGATAGCTGTGAGCATCCACTTCTGTATTTGTGAGGCACTAGCAGAACCTCTCAGGAGACCTCTATATCAGGCTCCTGTCAGCTCCTGTCAGCAAGCACTTGTTGGCATCCACAACAGTGTCTAAGTTTGGTGATTGTAAATGGGATGGATCTCAAGTTTCTAGATGGTCATTTCTTCAGTCTCTACTCCAAATTTTGTCTCTGTAACTCCTTCCATGGGTGTTTTGTTTCCCCCTTCTAAAATGGATAGAAGTATCCACACTATGGTCCTCCTTCTTGAGTTTCATGTCGTTTGTGAATTGTATCTTGGGTATTCCAAGCTTCTGGGCCAATATCCACTTATCAGTGAGTGCATATCATGTGTGTTCTTTTGTGATTGGGTTACCTCACTCAGGATGATATCCTCCAGATCCATCCATTTGCCTACGAATTTCATAAATTCTTTGTTTTTAATAACTGAGTCTTCCTCCCTCCCTCTTTCTTCCTTCCTTCCTTCCTTCCTTCCTTCCTTCCTTCCTTCCTTCCTTCCTTCCTTTCTTTCTTTCTTTCTTTCTTTCTTTCTTTCTTTCTTTCTTTCTTTCTTTCTTTCTTTCTTTCTTTCTTTCTTTCTTTCTTTCTTTCTTTCTCCCTTTCAGACAGAGCCTCAGTTATGGCACAGATTGGCCTAGAACTCAGGATCCTCCTGCCTCAGCCTCTCAAGCGCCTCACTTTGCCCAGCCATCTTACCATGATAAATGATAGATGGGAAAATTCACGAGGCCTGTGCTGGTTACTAACAAGAATGACTCCTCAGGCGTCTTTATAGGCTGTGCAAAGCCCCCTCCCCCACTACCACCCTTACACATGCTTGTTGAAAATCTAAGGTGGTTTAACTTGAGCTGCTCTGTAAACCAAAATTTCTACAACCTCATCCTCTGGTCCAGTTCACTGGCATGAGCCACTCATAAGCCTCACCTATGAATAAGGGCATTCAAGGGTACAGTTGAGATGCACTGTCCCCTCTTTAGGTTTTATGAGATCATCATTACAGACATGTGATTGATGACATCTGTGTCCATCGGTGACCAGCTCATCTTGACCACTCCCCTTTCTCTGAGATGGAACTGGGACCATAAGTCACACCCCTTCCTGCCTGGGTCTGCCGAGTGACTAGCCCACATTTTGAAACTACCTAGAGACTGCACCTACCAGCTTAACATGCAAAAAGATAATGCTGCAGAGACATGCCAGAAAAGAGCAAAGACTAAATATGTATACCACAGTGTCAAGCTGCCCTGGTTGCCAGAGTCACTGAGAATTTCATGGGTCAGTTCCCTGTTTTTTAAATAAGACGATACAGAAAAACACATACAAATTGCCCAGGGTGTTAGCCACATCCCTTCCTGACTACTTCTACCTCAAAAAAAAAATAAATCTTGAACTTTGCAAATTTTGGGTGACTTTTATAAATTAAAGCTAAATATGAAGAGAAATGTATTTGTTCATGGATATGGTAGCTCGTGCCTAAAATAACCAGTCCTCCAGAGGCTGAGGCAGGAGGATCTTAAGGCTAGCCTGGGCAACATAGTGAGTTCCAAGCCAGCCTGGTATATATCCCAAGACTCCCATCTCAAAAATCTATTTTAAATTTAGTTTTATGTCCATTGGTGTTTTTCCTGAATTGCATGTTTGTCTTTGTGACTGGGTCAAATTCCCTGGCACTGGAGTTATAGGTGGTTATGAAATACTGGTTATGTGGGTACTGAGAACTGAACCCCAGTCCTCTAGAAGATCAGCATTTTTCAGCTGGGCGGTGATGGCGCACACCTTTAATCCCAGCACTTAGGAGGCAGAGGCAGGTGGATTTCTGAGTTCAAGGCCAGCCTGGTCTACAGAGTGAGTTCCAGGACAGCCAGGGCTATACAGAGAGATCCTGTCTCAAAACAAACAAACAAACAAACATTCAAAAGTCTCAGGAATACAAGCACACAAGTCTCCTTCCCTCTGCTGCCTTCCAGAGGAAGCACAGCCTTTCCCTTCCTATAAACATTTAAAAGTAAACGTGGCCTGTGTTGCAGTTTCTTTGCTTTGTTTTAAAATTTTTCAAAGATGAGGCTGGAGAAATGGCTCAGCAGTTAAGAGCACTGGCTGCTCTTCCAAAGGACCTAGGTTCAACCCCAGCATCCACATAGAAGTTTGTAACTGTCAGTAATTCCAGTTCCAGGGGATACAGCATCCTCACATAGACATATATAGAGGCAGAGCATACCAATAAAATTTTTAAAAATCTTTTTTGAAAGACTTATTTATTTTGTTTGTTTGTTTATTGTATGTGTTTGCATATGCATACCATGGCATGTGTGTGAAGCTGAGGGAACAACTTTAGGGGTTGGTTCTCTATTTCTATCATGTGGATTCCAGAGATAGGACTCAGCTTAGGCTTGGAGGCAAGTGCTTTACCCACCAAGCCACACCACCAGCCCCTTTGTTTATGTGTTTGTTTGTTTGTTGGAAAAGTACATCACTATATAGTTGTGGTTATCCTGGAACTATATAGATCAGGATGGTCTCAGACTCACAGAAATCCACCTGCATCTGCCTTCCAAGTGCTGTCATCAAGGGTGTACACCAGCCCATGTGGTTTAATTTGCAGGAAGGGGCTCTCACTTGGTAGTAGAGCTCTGCTTGAAAGTATAATCTTCTGCCTCAGCCTTCCCAAGAGCTTAGTTCACACCTCCATGCCTAGCTCACATACATTTTTCTGGGGTTAGTGGTGGTGGTTGGTTTTTCAGGACAGGTTTTCTCTGTATCCCTGGAACTTGCTCTGTAGTCCAGGCTGGTCTCAATTCACAGAGATCCACCTGCCTCTTCTTCCCCAGTGCTGGGATTAGCTGGGATTAAAGGCATATGCCACCACCACCTGGCCAAAAAAAAAAGAAAAAAAAAAAAAATCCTATTGGGGCACAGAGTGTGGCTATCAAGGAAGGGGGCATGCTGCAGGCCCAAGGCAGGACCAGCCCAGCAGTTGAGACCAACAGTTTAAGGTGATTGTAAATTCTGTCAGAAACTGATAGGCCCACTGTCAGATCCCTGTGGCAGATTCTAGTCTCCGTGTGAGAGTGATGTGGCATTCTGCTTCCTGTCTGTGAGCCTCTGGCGCTAAGAAGAGGATTTAGTTTCTCTCTTGACCCTGCTAACCTTTTGGACTTTTAGGTTTCCAGGGGAGCATTTAGCACCTTCTTCTAGCGCAGCCTGGCTAGCTGGTAAGAGCTGTGCTCTGTTGTTTCAGAGGTGAGCTGCTGCTATGGGACCTCACCCAGTCATGGAGGCGGAAGTACACGCTCTTCAGCACCTCAGCAGAAGGGCACAATCATTCCAGAATTGTCTTCAATCTGTGTTCTCTGAAGACTGAAGATGGCAAGCAGCTGCTACTGTCCACATCCATGGATAGAGATGTAAGAACTGGTTTCTAGCTTGGTCCAGAGAAGTGGTGTGTCACAGGCTAGAAGCTGTCTGCCCTCATACACATCTCTGCCTTCCAGTTCGGGCCCCTGTTAGCAAGTGCACTGAGAAGGGGCTCAGCGGGGCTGTCAAAGGAGACACTTTTGGGGACAGGTCTCTAACTTAATCTGGCTTTGAATTCCCCTTTATCTTGAACTTTTGACCCTTTTACATCCACCTTCCACGTGGTGAAGTTACAGATTCGAGCCACCAGGTGTGGTTTATGCGGTACTGGGATTGAAGCCATGATGCATGGGAAGCAGGGGCTCTGCCAACTGAACTGTGGCCGGAGCCCCTGATACAGGGCTTCAGTTTTCTCCTGCACCCCGGGGCCGTGAAGTCCACGGCTTGTCAGGCAGCAATTCTTGCTATTCCTTGTGGAGGCCATGTGTATCCTTCCAGAGTTGTAAGAGGTAGTTAGCTGTGCTATGACTTGGGGACATGGCAAGCCTGAACTCTGTAGCACTGATTGGCTAGCAGGACGCTGAATTTATTAAACATTCCTGGAAGTAAATGTGCCCCCAGATCACTTTGAGGCAGTGCAGATTTCTTTCCTCACAAGAGAAGCTTCTTCCAGCTCCCTCTGAAAGAATTGTTACATTAAATCCCATCTGAGACACTTAATTCTAGCTGCGCAGTGATGTCCTGAGCCTTTGATCCCAGCACGTGGGAGGCAGAGACAGGTGGACTCCCAAGTTCAAGGGACAGCCAAGGCTATACAGATAAACCCTATCTACAAACAAACAAACAAAAAGAAATATCTTTACTTTCCTTAGGTAAAATGTTGGGACATGGCCACCCTGGAGTGTTGCTGGACATTGCCTTCTCTTGGAGGTTTTGCCTACAGCCTGGCCTTTTCTCCTGTGGACGTGGGCTCCCTGGCCATAGGTGTTGGGGACGGCATGATCCGGGTGTGGAATACACTCTCCATAAAGAACAACTACGACGTGAAAAACTTCTGGCAAGGAGTCAAGTCCAAGGTCACAGCGGTAAGGACGCTTCCGAGAGATTGTTCAGATTCTTCTTAGACACTGCCCACTTGTGTGAGTTCTGGAAATCAGTGGATGTTTAAACATAAAGCATGAACTTCTCATTGTCAAAGCTCGAAATGTTCTAGAATTTTTCTTCACAGAGTGCTATGCACTTGACTTAAATGTGTGAGGTATGTGGGTTCAGCTGGGTGTGTGTGTGTGTGTCTGTGTCTGTCTGTCTGTCAGGGGAGGCTAGTTCTTAGGTCTTAGGAGGTAGAAGGCTTGGAGGCAAGTACTTTTACCTGCTGAGCTAGCTACTAGTGGCCACACTGCTTACTCCTTTTCCTTATTAAACACCGAGAATTAAGTGGAAAGCAAGAACATTTCCCATGGAGCAGTGAGGACTGCATACAACTCCTTTTGTGTGCTTGATGTACTCTCATCTGGAAACTTCTCTTGTAGCTATGCTGGCACCCAAACAAGGAAGGCTGCTTAGCCTTCGGGACCGATGACGGAAAAGTGGGATTGTATGACACCTGCTCCAACAAGTAAGTACGGTGACACTCCTTCAGCTTAGTGACCAGATTTAACTCAGAGTTCTCAAACCTGGCCCACAATCAAGTGATTCTAGAGTAAAGTCTTGGCTCTGATACTGAGGTTCAGAACTCAGAATTTTGTTTAAAAACTTTTGGAGGCACTAAAGACGCAGCTCAGTGTTAGAGACCTTGACTGGCACGTATAAAGTCCTTGGTTTAATATCCAAGACCTCATAAACTGGGAGACAGGGGCTCATCTGTGATTCCAGCTTTTAGGAGATAAAGGCAGATGAGGTATGGCCAGCCTGGTCTACACAAGAGATCCTGTCTATATAAGAAGGGAGGGAGGGAAAGAAAGGAGAGAGAGAGAATGAATGAATGAATGAATGAATGAATAAGTTTTTCAGGTGATTACAGTGTGGCCTGCCTGAGATAGACCAGTGGACTTTTATGTAGAAGTTTCCAGATCCACATCTAGGTGAAGGACTAATGTAGAAACAGACCTGTGCCTTTTCTGTTTTATCTGTAGTTGTCGAGATCTCGAGTGACTCAGATGTAGGGCTAAGGATATAGTTGACTGGTAGAGTGTGTGCATACACCAAAAAATACAAAATCAAGCTTGGGCAGTGTGAAGATGAGGTCGAGGCAGGTGGATGTTGTGCATCTCCAAATCCTAAGTGCGTTTTCTAAACCTCATCTTGTACCTGTCTGACTGTTCACTTTTGGCCTGGAATGCTTCTCCTGATGCCAGTTTTTCTACTGCCTGTGAGTTACTGAGCAAGGTGCCTCATCTCTTTGTAATCCTTTTAGCACAGGAGCCTGGCTGCTGAATTATGGAAGAGCCCTGAGCTCAAGTGTGATATGCTATATGTGTTGTGGAATGTCGTAGTGTTTATGAAGAGTATAAAATAGGGCTAGAGAGATGGCTTAGGAGTTAAGAGCACTGGCTGCTCTTCCAGAGGACCCAGGCTCTAGTCTCTGCACCCACATGGTGGCTATTGCTGTCTAGATCTTTCCAGGGGATCTGATGCCCTCTTCTGACCTCCATGGGCACCAAGCACACATTTGGTATACAAATGTACATGGATGTAAAACACCCATGTACCTAAAATTAAAATAAAATAAAAACGGAAATAGCTTATAAGGAATCTTATTATTAGAGTTATTTTGCCTTGAGACAAGGTTTCATCCAAGCTGGTCTTGACCTAACTCTGTAGCAGAGACTGTGGGCCTTCTGAGCCTTCTGCCTCTACTCTTCAAGTGCTAGGGTTACAGGCATGCATCACCTTATATATGTGTTTACTTTAGTGAGTTGATGTATACTAAATCAAATACCACTTGTTTCTGTGATTTTTGGTTTTTGGAGACAGAGTTTCCCTGTGTAGCCCTGGTTGTTTTAGAACTCACTCTGCCCAGGCTGGTCTTGAACTCACAGAGATCTGCCTGCCTCTGCCTCCCAAATTCTTTTTCTTTTTGAAATAGCATCTTACAAGGTGTCCCTGGCTGAACTCATAGGGATCATGTCTGGTCTCTTTTGATCTTTTTTGACTGTGGCTTCTAATGAGTCGTAGGTTATATTTGGGGTTGTATTGAACAGAGCTACCCTGGTTACAGGTTAGACTTGCTTGCTTAGCATGGCAGCCCCTTGCCATACATGACTGAAAGTGGTTGAAATTACATGCATTTAGAAATACAGATCTTCATTTATACTGGCGACGTTTCACATCACAAGAGCAGTGTGCAGCTCAGGTTGCCCCTTTTTAAAAGTGGAAGTGGGATGGATTCAGTATCCATGGCATAGGAAGAAGCAGGATGCAGAACTCAGTGTGTAAATAAAAACTTGTAGGAACTCATCTGTGCTCGCTGACTGCATCCTGCTCACTGCTTCCACACCACTGCAACACCCTGGATGATTGGCAGACCACATGGCTGCAAAGCCTGACCTGCTGTCCCCTTATGAAAAGGATATGAGAGCCATTTCTATTGCAGGGCTTCCCTTTTTGCATGTCCTCCCTACCTCTGCCATACCTGTCTCTTTTCTTTGTCTTATGACACATGACCACAGCAACTTACAAAAGAAAGTTTAGTTTGGGATTCACAGTTCCAGGGGGTAAATTCATGACTGGCATGACAGCAGGCAAGTCAGGCATGGCCCTAGAACAGTAACTGAGGGCTCACGTCTTGATCCACAGCATGAGGCGGAGAGAGGTGAGTGGGAATGGTGCTGGTTTTTGAAACCTCAAAGCTTACCCCCAGTGACACATCTACATCAAGGCCACACCTTCCTAGATAGTTCCACATAGAATTCAAATATAGTAACCTATGGGACCACCCTCATTCAGACCACCATAGCTTCATGGATGCTAATCATCCAAGCCGAATCCCCAGGTCTAGATGCAGTGCCTTAAGTATTTGTGTAGAACCTACGTCTGCTTACCTATTTTCTCCCTTTTGCTTAAAAGCTATTTCAAAGGGATATGTAGCTAAACAAAATTGTGTTGATTTAAGTAGGACTAAATCACCCCATAGGCTGACTAGTCATCCAACTATGTGTCAGGATGGAAGATGTCACTGTTAGATGGTCAGGATGGTTTATTTTGTGTTTTCTTGAGTCAAAGAGATTAGTAGTTTCTCAGAATGTTCTAAGTATGTCCAATACTTCAGTCAGCAGCATAGCTCTGTCAGCCACAGTTTTGGAGTTCTAAATCCATACCTAGACTGTGATCAACACTAAAAGAAGTCAATCCACCTTGACACCCCCTAAGAGTAAGACACCCCTAAAACACAGTAAAAAACTCTAGTTGTCTGTCCGTCCTCAGGTTTTATGCAGTGTAAGAGTGTGATGCTGGCTATTGGCTTGGTGGTACATACCTCTAATCCCAGCATTCAGGAGACAGGCAACTGGACCTCTGTGACATCCAGGACAGCCAGATCTACATAGTGAGACCTTGTCTCAGAAAGAGGGAGGGGTGCTAACAGCAGAGCCTGGAGTAAAGTGGCCTCTCCTCTTCAGCCTGAGGTTGTGTGACTGCGGCTGTCACAGCCTCTGTACTCCTTCAGAGCTACAGAAATGCCAAATATCTGACATTGCTTTGCTATGGGCTATTTAAACAGACAGAGCCGAGCATGGTGGTGCACGCCTTTAATCCCAGCACTCGGGAGGCAGAGGCAGGCGGATTTCTGAGTTCGAGGCCAGCCTGGTCTACAAAGTGAGTTCCAGGACAGCCAGAGCTACACAGAGAAACCCTGTCTCAAAAAAAACAAAACAAAAAAATAAACAGACAGAAGAGAAAAATCATCCTAGCTGTGACTTGTTTTAATAGTAGGCATTATTACATAGTAAGTTAAGTGCTTGGTTTTTAGAACTATTTGGGACAAAGGTCAAGTGTTTTTTCTCTAATACAAACAACCACATGTATAATAAGAACCTTTCAAAGGAAGATGGTCTATTTTCTAGTGGGCCTCTTTCTTTAGATCATCCTGTTTTTCCCATCCACAGACCTCCACAGATTTCAAGCACGTATCATAAGAAGACCGTGTATAGGTTGGCTTGGGGGCCACCAGTCCCCCCCATGTCACTTGGTAAGTGTATGAGTCATTCTTAACACACACTAGTGTATTTTTCCACTTTAATTCTAGAGTCTGAAAGCTGAGGTCATAGATGTTCTAGTATAGTCACTGTGTGTGCGCTTGTGTAGTCTATGAGAGCAGCAGATGTGGAGGATCATGATGGCTAAAGGAAAGCCTCGACTCTTGCCTCCCTCAACTCTGAAGTATTGCTCTTTGAACCGAGTCTTTCACTGTGCAGAATAACCTTAGATTGGGTGCTGGCCTCGGATTGCTAAGGTCTGTATCTTTCTCTTCTGTAGCCCTGCCTTTCCTCATTTTCCCACTCTGGCCACTGCTTCTTTCCCTAACGTAGTATGTCTTTTTTATCTTTAAAATGAGTCAGAAGTGTCCACGTTTTTTCTTACTTTGCTGAAGTGGCTGGATTCTATAGCACTAGCTTTATGCAGAGAGTATTGAAGGATAGCTCTACAACCAAGGGCTATGCCTTGAGACCTCTCCTTAGTCATGGGAAGTTCTGAACTCTGTGTTTGTACAAGCAGTAAGAATCATTTCTGGAAGAAAAACGACTTTGTCATTTGAGACCATGACATTTCCTCTGGTCACATCTTTAGTGTCACTGCTCTTGAATGTCAGAAAGCCTTTACAGTGAACGCAATATCTCAGATGATAATGATATGTTTTCTTCTGCCCATGCTGTCTAGATTGGTAGGAGGGTGGCTTTGTCCAGCATGCTGGATCACTTCCCACACTAAGGCCTTCTTTGTGTTCACAGTTTGATTAGCACAGCCGTGCTAATGATGTAGCTGTGGAGGCAGATGTGCTGGTAAAATGAGAAACTTCAGTCGAGGTTTTCTTTCATAGGAGGGGAAGGAGACAGGCCTTCCCTCACCTTGTACAGCTGTGGAGGGGAAGGCGTTGTGCTACAGCATAACCCCTGGAAGCTCAGTGGAGAGGCCTTCGACATCAACAAACTCGTGAGGGACACCAACTCCATTAGAGTAAGTCCCAGTGGTTGAAGTCTACTCAGCCTCTGGTTTTCTGTGTTACTCACTCAAGGCCATCTGTAATGAAGCCTGTCATGCTTGGCCAGGCTTCTCAGTTGCTTAGGTTATTGGTGAGTCTGTGGGTTGCCTGCTATCCCTTACAAGTCATTTTCACTGAGTAAAGCAAAGGACTAAGTGAAGGAGAGCAGCTAAACTGCAATAGAAATGATAAAAATCTTCCATAGCCTCACTGTAGGCGTCTTCTTTGTTTTGTTTTTAGATGTTTCTTTTTGAGACAGGGTTCACTATATGTAGTCATGGATGGCATGGAACTCACTATGTAGACCAGCTGGCCTCAAAATCAGAGCTGCACCTGCCTTTGCTTCCTAAGGGCTGGGAGTAAAGATAAGCCTTGGAAGCTGAGCACTCGGCTGACTGTGACTATGTGGTTGTGCTCGGGCCTCGTCTGCTCTTTTCTTTTGAAGCCCAGGCTGGCTTCAAATTCCTGATCCTCCTCAGCCTCCCAAGTGCTGGGATTACAGGGCTGGGCGTACACTCAATCACACATGTCCGCCCATACACTCAATCACACATGTCCACCCATGCAGAAACTCTTGGGTCTTCTGCCTAGATCACACCAAATCACGTTTTAACTTTGTGTCAGTGGATTTGTACGACTCAACTAGGTTTGTTCTTTCTCCCCGCGCCCCCAGGATCTAATGTAACTCAGACTAGCTTCAAATTTGGTTCCTAGCTCCACATCCCAAATGCTACGATTATTAGAGTTGTACACCACGATGCCTGGCGTCTACAACTGTCCTTAAGTTAGATCATAAATGTTGAGGGTTTGTAGGTTTTGAGGTTTTTGATTGTTTGTTTTGAGATTTTATTTATTTTATTAAGTATGTGAGTACACTGTAGCTGTCTTCAGACACACCAGAAGAGGGCATGGGATCCCATTACAGATGGTTATGAGCCACCATGTGGTTGCTGGGAATTGAACTTAGGACCTCTGTTAAGTGCTCTTAACCGCTGAGCCATCTTTTTAACCCCACATTGAGATTTCTTTACCCTTGAAAATGATCAGCTTTAATTGCTGTTTATCATTTTTGTATAATTACCATAAGGTAACATAATCATAAATCATTCTTTCATTTTCTTCAATGTTGTTCATATATTAATGGTGACGAACAAATTTCCTGTCCTGACACTATTTTAGTTGAGTGTCAGCTGAATTTCTATATCAGAGTTCAATTTAGGATTCTATGCAGGAAATAACAAATTTTGAATCTCTTTACACAAATGGTTTGAAGATGCTGTGAGCATAGGTGGAGTAGACAAAAGAAACCAATAAGAAAGTAGGCTGATGAGGCCAGTGAGGTAGCTCAGCAGGTGAAGCGCTTGCCATCACACCTGACCACCTGAGCGTGTGCACACACGCACACACGCACACACACAGGCAAGGGCATGCACCCATGCTTGTGAACAACATATACACATAGACATAATTAAAATACTATTAAGAAAAAGCAAACAAGCAGGCAAGGTCCTAGCAGGACCCTGAGGAAGCACTGATCTGCTTGTGAGCAGTGGAGAGTGGGCAGGTGCTGGCGAGTGTGCCCTCTGCTGAGGGACTGGCGAGGTAGAAGGGATCCTTTTGGTTTGCTTTCCTCTACAAGGTTGAAGGCTGCAGACAGTACTTCCATTTAAGAAACTGTAGTCATGGGGCTGGAGAGATGGCTCAGCGGTTAGGAGCGCCGACTGCTCTTCCAAAGGTCCTGAGTTCAAATCCCAGCAACCACATGGTGGCTCACAACCATCGTAATGAGATCTGACGCCTTCTTCTGGTGCATCTGAAGACAGCTACAGTGTACTTACATATAATAAATAAATCTTTAAAAAAAAAGAAACTGTAGTCAGATACCTGTCGGTAACTTTTGTCTAGAAAAGTGCCCTTCGTAAGTAGAGCACGTTTTAACTCCAGGGATTGTCTTTTTCCTTGTGATGTCATTGTAAGATGAAGAGTGGGAAGAGAATGCTTATACCAGTGCCTGGCTTGGTTTGCTTTCTAGTACAAACTGCCCGTGCACACAGAGATCAGCTGGAAAGGAGATGGCAAAGTCCTGGCTCTTGGGAATGAAGATGGGTGAGTGCATCCTTTAGAAAAAGCTGTTTGATTGCAGCATTCCCTGACTGGCCAAGGCTTTCTGCAGTACCCAGTTGTAGCCCTGTTGGTAGGATTCATTGTGGATATCCTCAGCTGATCTGGACTCTGCATTTTTGGGAAGACAGAATTGTTCGAATCTTTACAGCTCAATGGCAGTGTTTCCCTACCCTGCTGGCTACTGGAGCCTGGCTGTGTATTGTTCGTTTGTTACTATAGTTGTAGTCCTTCAGACATTAGTTCATAATTCCCTCACCCATACCTCTGCCAGGGATAGAGTGTCCCATGCTTTCTATCTGACCTTCCTGGGCTGGGAGAAGGGGCGGGACATTAGCACAAATTATAACTTGATGAGCCATCGTTCTCGTCCTGCTGTGTCTCGTTCCAGATCAATAGAAATATTCCAAGTCCCCAACTTGAGGCTGCTGTGCACCATCCAGCAGCACCACAAGCTTGTGAACGCCATAGTCTGGCACCATGAGCATGGCAGCCGTCCAGAGCTGAGCTGTCTCCTTGCTTCTGGCTCCAACAATGCAGTCATCTACGTGCACAACCTGAAAGCAGTCCTAGGTAACACTGACTTCTGGGCTGGGATGATGCAGGAGTTTTGAGCCGGGCTCATGTTGCCCAGGCTGGCCTCCTGTAGCCTTGAGCACTATCCTCCTGCCTGTGCCTTCTGAGTGCTGGCTTGCATCTTGTACTTCATGTCCAACTATAATCTGCAGTCCTGTGCCCAGGGAAAGAACCTTTAAATGTAGGTATAGAGACTTCACAGATCAGTTGGGTTTTCTTGTTCTTTGTTGTTATTAAATTTTATTTATTTAATTTATGTATATGAGTGCTCTGCTGTATGTATACCTGCATGCTAGAAGAAAGCATCAATCCCTTTATAGATGGTCATAAGCTGTCCTGAGGGTGCTGGAAATTGAACTCAGGACCTCAGGAAGAGCAGCCTTTACTCCTAACCACTGTACCATCTCTCCAGTTCCCTCACCCCGTTCCCTTTTTTAAGATGAGGTAATCTGTCACCATATCAGCAGAGCAGACCATATTACCAAGAAATGTCAGATTTTTTCAGGTAAAGGAATTGGTGGTAACTGGAAACAAGAACAGTTGTTTGGTTGTTTTATCTAGTATTTTCTCACGAGTGGCTCCAGATAATCTCTTACTATCTAAAGTCCTGTGTGAATGTAATTATGTACAGGACAGGTTGCTTTAGAGTCGGTGCCTTTGTGTAGCACATTTCCTATGGTGGCCTGCATGTCAGATGTCAGTGAGCTGCATTCATCTTTAACAGTTGTTTAATTTTGAGCTTATAATGCAGTTATGTCATTTCCTCCTCCTTCCCTCTCCAAACCCTTCTGTGTACAGACCTTGCTCTCTTTCAAATCTTGGGCTCTTTTTTTTTTAATCATTGTTGCACACACATATTCCTAAATGTGTAAGTGTTACCTGCCCAGTCTGTATAGTGTTGCTTTTACGTTTATGTGTTCAGGGCTGATGACTTGATGTTGGATTACCAGTTGATGTGTTCTTTCCTGGGGAAGGCTGTGTCTCCCTCTCAGTATTTCTAAGTTGCATGTAGTTCTTTGTCTGTGTAGGCATCATGAGCCTTCTCCCTTCTACATTAGTGGTGTCGTCTTTGTTCAGGTCATGGTTGGGCAGCCATATTGATGAGACCTCATGGTCTTTTAAAGGAGACACAATCTGGCAGCAAATTCCCTGATCCTGTGGCTCTTATAATCTAGTGAGTTGAGAATTCTTGGTCATTGAGAAAGACTAAAGCCTTGCCTCCTGTCATGTTCTATCTTCCTATGCACCCTTCCTGTGACTGTTGTTGTGACTTCTCCCCCTTTCCCTTCAGAAAGCAATCCTGAGTCTCCAATAACCATCACAGAGCCCTACCGCACCCTCTCGGGGCACACAGCCAAGATTACCAGTCTGGCATGGAGCCCACATCATGACGGAAGGCTGGTATCTGCTTGCTACGATGGCACAGCTCAGGTACTGTGTGTCCTTGATTCAGGATCCTTCACTGTGTAGTCTGATTTAATGTCCTCTTCCCTGTTTGGGATTCTTTTCATTCCCCTTCTGTTGTCTGTAGAAAGGAGGAGCCAGAAGACCTTGTAGTTCCGTCATACATTTGGCCTTACAGTCAGTGTGCTGCCTTCTGATTACTCTCTGTAGACACTGTAGCCCAAAAGTCTCTTTCAGCCAAACCAACATGAAGATGTCAGTTAACTATAGGCACTTTTTTTGTTTGGGCCTTTGCTTCAGGGTCTTGCTGTGTAAGGTAGGCTGTGCTAAGACTCTTGGTATTTTGTATTGGTTTGGTTTTTTAAAATTACATTTATTTTATAGGTATGTACATGCATGAGGGGGGGTGTGGAGATGAAGACAAAGACGGAGACAGAGATAGAAACAGTACGAGTCTGTGTGCATGCTGGAGGTGGGGAGGGGCCAGGAAAACTTGTAGGTGTTGGTGTTCTCCTCTCATCATGTAGGTCCAGGGGATTGAACGCAAGTCATCGGACTTTTGCAGCAAGTGTCTTTTCCACTGAACTGTCTCATGATCCTATGCTCAAAGCTTTAAGCCTCTTGCTTCAACTATCCATGCTGGGGTTGTAGGTGTGGGCCACGGCGCCAGCTCCCCAGGACAAATACTAACACAATTCTGGTTTGAGATAATGTGGTCCACAGAGCAGCAGTGGATCATTTCCATAGGAATGCCTCTCACACATGCTCCTCCCCTGGGAGCTGGTGTTGTCACATGAATGCCTTAGCCCATCTTGAGTGTATTTGTAACTGAGCAAATAATGACACAGAACAATAGAATAACCAGCAATTGTCCATTCTGTCCACTGCTGTGGTTTTAGGTGTGGGATGCCCTCCGGGAAGAACCTTTGTTCAATTTCCGAGGACATCGAGGCCGGCTGCTATGTGTCGCGTGGTCCCCAGTGGATCCAGAATGCATCTACTCAGGTGCAGATGACTTCTGTGTCTACAGGTGGCTGACTTCCATGCAGGACCATTCCCGGCCTCCTCAAGGTTGGTTTAGAAGAAGTTGGAGAGCCTACACACTGTTGTTTCTGATTTTCTTTTCCTCTGCTTTAGTAATTGTTCTGAACCCACCTAGCATCTGTAGGATGGGTCAGTAACCTACAGGGCCAAGGATAGCACTGCCAAATTGTAACAAGTATGGCTGAACTCTTACCAGGGTTGTCAGGCAACCCTGGGAAATGAAAGAACCTACAACATCTTATGCCAGAAAGAAAAGATGTACTCAGAGAACTGAGTCACATCAAAGTATGGGGATCAACTTAAAAGGGACCTTGCTAAACAAACAGACAGTTGAATTGAGGGGGGAGCAGCAAGATGTCTGACAATGGATGGGGGTTACTCAGGATTCTAAAGGAACAAAACTGATAGAATGAAACACACAGACAGGATTTATTAGAGTGTTTTACAAGCTGTGGTCTGGATAGTCTGATAACAGTTGACTCCTGATGGAAAGGCCAAAGATGTAGTAGCTATTCAGTGCACAAGACTGCTCAGCAGTTGCAATCTAGTGCTAGAGTCTGGGAAGACTCCCAGAAAGCTGCTGGTCTTCAGTCTGTGTTGGATCCTAAAGAAGTAGGTTCTGATGCTGACGAGAGTGAGGACAAGTGGTCAAAAGCAAAGGTTTTCCATGGCCTTTTATATAGGCCCGGAGGTGTGGCCCAGGTGTGGATGGTTCTTCTGATTTCAGATCCAATCCAGAAAATCTCTCACAAAGCTCAGCATAGTGCCATGTGCCTTTAATCTCAGCACCTGGGAGGCAGAAGCAAGAGGATCTTTCCTCTTCAAGGCCAGCCTGCTCTACATTGCAAACTCCAGGACAGTCCTCTCTCAAAAAATTAAAAGAAGATAAGAGAAAATTGCTCACAGATGTGGCCCTACTTGTTGGATTTTAGTTGATTGCATATGTGGTCAGGTTGGTTATCATGGGGTAAAGGGACTTAATTGCCAAGCAGGCCTGTCAGCCTGAGCTCAGCCTCTAGGACCCATATAAAGATGGAAAGAGGAACTGACTCCAGGGTCGGCCTCTGACTTTCATAGGCATGTTGTGGCCTGCCTGGTGATCACGAGTGCTCAGACTCACACTAATTAATATGTATGTATTAATAACACACGCGTATGTATTAGTTTCTTGTGAGTTCTCTCTATATGATGGATGGATGGATGGATGGATGGGGGTAGGTGGGTGGGTAGGTAGATAGATAGATGATAACACCAATGGTGTCTATGTGATGGTACCACGTGTTTCCTTGGGATTACTTATAGGAACAGAAGTGACTCAATGACAGCTGAATTTCCAAAGTCCACCCCAACGTGGGCAACAGCTTACAAAAGATGGGAACCTGGAGCACACTGCACACACAGCCTGTAGTCATCTCAACAGATTGGAAAGTGGCCTTGCCAAATGACTATTCTAACCCTCCTCCAGATGGCGAAGCTAGCTTCTGCTTTTTCTAAGCAGTGGTCTAAATCCCGAAGTCTTGGCAGCCTGGCTTGTCTGAGTCTTTGCAACACAGCTTCTCTTCCTCTGAGGGGGACTCTCAGCTTTTACTGCTTTCTCTGGTAGTGAGGTACCTCGTGAATCCTGCCAGTTTCAGGGACTTCTGAAGCTTTTTTGAGTTATTTGCATTCCTGCTTAAAGAGCATTCCTGCAGAATGGAGCGTTTGAATCTCAGAGGAAACTGTTACACAGCATTTTGGGTATAAAAGTGTACTTGCTGCTAAGCCTGACAACTTGAATTTGAACCCCAGGACCCACATAGTATGAGAGAAGGAAAGAGATAAGTCCCATAAGCTGTCCTCTGATGGATCTCTCTCTCTCTCTCTCTCTCTCTCTCTCTCTCTCTCTCTCTCTCTCCCCCCTCTCTGTCAGACACACAATCATGTAAATATAATGTTTCTAATTTACATGTCAATTTCACAAATTTACAAAACTAAGTGTAAATTTTATGAATATAATTTTTTTAATTTAAAGAAAATAAACTAACTGATGTTTGACACATCTCCCTACCATAAACAACTAAAAACAGGAGATGAAGAAATATATCTCAAATGATAACATTTCCCATCCTCTTAGAGTCTGGTAAAAGAATACTCAGATTAAGCCGGGCGTGGTGGTACACGCCTTTAATCCCAGCACTCGGGAGGCAGAGGCAGGCGGATTTCTGAGTTCGAGGCCAGCCTGGTCTACAGAGTGAGTTCCAGGACAGCCAGGGCTACACAGAGAAACCCTGTCTCGAAAAAACAAAAAAAAAAGAATACTCAGATTAGCTTTGTCTGTGGTCAGAACCTGGACACAGCTCAAATGCTAATGAACATATGAGCATAAGTAGCCATAAGAAAGACGTTGTAGGCTGGAGGGACAGCTGAGTACAGAGCATGTCATGTGTCCAAGGCCTGGGTCAGCACTCCCAGAACAGACAATGAACAGCTACTGATCAAGCATCAGATTGATGGGTTTCTGACAAGCCACAGTCGACAGGATCAGGGGACTGCACAGAATACCTACTGTTTCTATGAAAACCTACAACAGGTGACATTCAGACTGGTGACAGATTAGCAGGAACCTGGAGCTGGAGATCCAGAGCATTTATAAGACAGTTGGAGAGTCTTAGGTCAAGGGGACACTTCATATCTGGTTTGTGGTGGGAGTGCTGGGTTGCACTGCTATGAATCTGTCAAAAGCAGTTGAAATATGATAAAAATGACTAAGCAAACAATAAAGGCTTTAAGGAAGAAACAGAGTCGTACTAAAAGCTGCAAACTAGTAAGTGCCAGGTGTGTGAGAATCATAGTCTTCAGGTTCCAGAGTCACAAGGAAGTCTAATACTTCTGGAGTTTATAGGCCTCTCCTGAAAACCAGTTCTGTCCAACAGTGCATTCCAACCAGGGAATCACAAGTGCCCCCTGGTTGGGATAGAACCAGTCAAGAAGCTGGAACCAGAAGTTATCTAAATAACTTTAAAAGTCCCACAGTCTTTACATATTCTTAAAATTTCAATCTCTTTAAAATATCCATCTCTTTTAAAATCCAAAGTCTTTTTACAATTAAAAGTCTCTTAACTGTGGGCTCCACTAAAACAGTTTCTTCCTTCAAGAGGGAAAATATCAGGGCACAGCCACAATCAAAAGCAAAAGTCAATCTCCAACCGTCCAATGTCAGGGTCCAACTTAAGATCTTCTGGGCTCCTCCAAGGGCTTGGGTCACTTCTCCAGCCATGCCCTTTGTAGCACACGCGTCATCCTCTAGGCTCCAGACAGCAGACACTGTCAGGATACCCTCATTATATGCTTAAAATAACCACAAGAAAGCATGTACTGACTCCCAGGTACCCCATGAAGAGTGGGAAGACATGAGTAGAATGGATGGGCTCCCAGGGTTGAGCTCTGGTGGAGGATGCAGCTGTCTTCAGGTGCAGTGCAGGAAGGTGTGTGAGCCTGTCAGAAGAGTGCCGTGGGCTCCAGACGAGCTCACCAGGATGCTTCTGATTCACAGTGTATTTTATCTATTTTTAATTTTATTGTGTTCTTTGTAGGGAAAAAATGTATTGAACTAGAGAAAAAACGACTCTCTCAATTTAAGCCAAAGCTTAAAAAGAAGAAAAAACCTACCTTGCGACTGCCTGTAAAGCAGGATTCATCCGTTGGCAATGAAGATGAGAGTGTAAAGGAGAACTCTGGACCTGCTGAGAACGGCTTGTCGGACCAGGATGGTGAGGAGGAAGCCCAGGAGCCAGAGCTGCCTCCCTCTCCTGTAGGTAGGTGCTTAGGAAACACTGTCCGTGCTGGTGTCTTCATACAGCAAGTCCTTCCTCAGTTGTGTAGCCTCTGTGTCAAATGAACCTTTGCAAACTGTGTTAGCGTTGTTTAAAGGGAGTGTGGTTGGTGTTGATTTTTAAGATTTATTTTTGTTTCATGTGTATGAGTGTTGCCTGAATCTATATCTGTGTACCACAAGAGTGCAGTACCCACAGAAGCCAGGAGAGAGCATTGGGTCCCTTAGAAGTGGAATTATGGACAGGTGTGAGCTGCCACATGGGTGCTAGGAACTGAACCCAGGTTCTTTGTAAAAGGAACCAGTGCTTTTAACTTCTGAGCCATCTCTCCATCTCTTTAAAAGGTTAAAGCTCTAAACGCCTCTTTGACGTGTTACAGGTGTAGTGGATGGTTGTTCTCTTAGTGAAAACCTAAGAAGGATGTCTTAGTCACTGTTCTGTTGCCATGATGAGAAAATATGACCAAGCAAGTGTTACAAAATAAAGTGTTAGTTGGGAGCTTGCTTATAAATTCAGAGGCTTAGTCCAGTATCTTCATGGCAGGGAGCATGGCAGCACTCCTGGCTCTGGAGCAGTAGCTGAGAGCTATATCCTGATCCAAAGACTATGAGAGAGATTGGGCCGGCCATGGGCATTTGAAGCCTCAAAGCCCACCCCACTGGCATACTTCCTCCAACAAGGCCACACCTGTATGAGCCTATTTGGCCATTCTTATTCAAACCGTCATAAAGGATCAGTTCTTTATGTCAGTTCAACAATGTCACTTGTCATGGAATGCATGTGTCACTAGCTCTCAGATTGTAATGTTTTACATGTTTGAAGAGAAATGACTGTTATCTTAGGGTTTTACTTAAGTGAAGAGACACCATGACCAAGGCAACTCTTATAAGGACAACATTTAATCAGGACTGGCTTACAGGTTCAGAGGTTCAATCCATTATCATCAAGGCAGGAGCATGGTAGTAGCATCCAGGCAGGCATGGTGCAGGAGAGAGCTGAGAGTTCTACATCTTCTTCATCTGAAGGCAGCTAGAAGAGTGGCTTCTTGGCAGCAAGGAGGAGGGTCTTATAGCCATGCCCATAGCAACACACGTACTCCAGCAAGGTCACACCTCCTAATAGTGCCACTCCTGGGGCCAAGCATATACAAACTACCACAGCTATTTATAGATAAAATAGCTCTTTTGTTTTCTTACTATCTTAAGTTTAGAGGTCCAAACTTTCTTAGCCCAAACTATTATCTTGTGTTTACACCTGTTAAAATGAGTGATTAAATACCAGAGACTATAATCTGACTTATGCTGAATTCTGATATTTCCATGTGCCAGGATTGAAATAACCAAAGCAGAGGTGTCTCTGACCTCCATTCCAGATTGTGGCTGGTGGGTAGACTAAGAACTTACCATGTTTAAATGTTATGCTTATCAACATGCTTTTATCTTGAGGGATGGTGAGATAGCCACTGGGAAAGTGCATGCCACACAGTCCTGGGATTGATTCTGGAACACCCATGGAAGGTGGAAGGAGAGCCCTGACTCCAAAGCATTGTCCTGACCTCCACATACAGGAACACATATTGTCATAATAATTTTAAATGCTGTTGTATCATATAAGGGTTAAACAAAATATCCTTTGCCTCCATAGGTCAGAAAACAGTCTGTATGCTTAGGATTGTGACTGTCACGTGCACCTGCTCTTCTCTATTAGGGGAAGCTTTTCCTGTTTGTGTGGTGAAACATAAGTTATCTGACAAGTAGCTTGTCATGTGAGCAGTTTCCAAATCACCGTCCGGGTGATAGATTTAGACATTCCTGAATCGTAGTCAGTTTGTGAAGCCAAGGCTGGCCTCCAGTGGTAGCTCCCCTGCCTTAGTCTCCAGAATGCTGAGGTTACAGCTGTGGGCCTGTGTCTCAACTGCCTTCTTGACTCACACCTTTTGGTTTTTCTCTCTCTTGATGTAGTTTGTGTAGAACCTGTTTCCTGTACTGACATTTGCTCAGGCTTTGAAAAGTCAAAAGTCACTGTTAGTAGCAAAGCCACCTCACTGAAAAAGGAGCCAGCTAAAGAGAAACCAGGTCAGTACCTTCAGTGAGCACATTTTACTGAACATTCTTAGTCCTGTGCTCAGGAGAGCCTTTGCGGAAGCGTGGAGCGCTCTGATTCTGTTGTTGGGCATCATTTCAGTTTTTTTTTCTCACATTTCTGAGCATTTGAAATGTCTTACAGTTGTTGATAGCACTTATTTACGTTAGTGAAGGCATTTGGCATGTTTTATGAACACATACCAGCCAGTGGGGTGTAAAAGCTGTCTGGGAGTGAAGCTTGCTCCCTCCGCAGGCTGCACCCGCACCCTCGCTGCCCACACCTGTGGTCCTTCCGATCTGTCTCTGACCTGTTGTTCTGATAGTGTGCTGTTGGTGCATTTCAGAAGCCTTGCTCAAGAAGAGGAAGGCTCGCTCCATGCTCCCTCTGAGCACCAGCTTAGACCACAGGTCCAAAGAGGAGCTCCATCGAGACTGCTTGGTACTAGCAACTGCAACACACGCCAAAGGTACCGAGCCTGCCCCTTGTGCTTGCACATGCTCAGTTGATAATGGTGCTGTGTGATAAGAAAGCAGGCAGATGTCTACGATTGCCACTGCCTGCGCTTTTCTCCCCGCTCTCCCTATCCTTGGCCTCCCCGCCCCCTGTCATAGCCCTGTCTTGCCCTCAATGCCTCCGTCACCTAGATACCTTTGTGCCACATTCAGCCAGGCATCTACATATCTCGGTATAAATCTGCTTCCCATTCTTCCTTACCAATGTCTTAGGTTTAAAAAAAGAAAAGGTGTTTTCTCCCTGGAAATGCCCCATAATGTGGCAGTCACTGTCAAGTGTCTCGCCGAGGATTTACTTTTCAAATGGTTTATGTCACAGCCCATTGTTTTGGTATCTGAGCAACTTAGGGGTTTTGTTTTGAATTCTGTTGAAAAAAGAGCACAATAGAACACAAGTCAAAGAATCCAAAGGGGGGTTGGGGGGAGCCGGGCTGAGTTCGAGGACAGCCAGGGCTACACAGGGAAACCCTGTCTCAAAAAACCAAAAAAAAAAGAATCCAAAGAAAGTGAGTCCTGTGCTCCTCCTGCTGTTGTTTTCTCCCATGTTTTCTTTTTTTTTTACAGGTATGGCCTGGTTTTTGAGTTTTGAGGCGGCTTAGGGCCAGAAGTTGAATTCAATTGTAAATTAGGGTTTGGTTTGGTTTTATTTTGTTTTGTTTAAATAGTCTCAGAGTGGATACTTTGAGTAGCGCCCAGAGCCTTCACATGCTAGAAAGTCCTCCACCGTTGAGTCACACACAGACATAATTGACTGTTTTTAAAGGATAGAGAGTGAGTACTGAATCCTTTTGTGATAGGTCTCAGGGAAGCCTTCATTTTTATTTATTTATTTTTTTAAGAGACCCTCCTGTTTCTGTCTGCTTAGCACTGGGATTAAAGGTGTGTAGTAGCTTGCCTGGCTTCTAGGGAAATCTTGGGACACACTGTTTAATTTGGATTTCTTTCTTAAAACAAAATTTTTAAGATATGTTGAATTTGCAATCTTTGTTTAGTATTTTTCTCTCAAACCTTTGTTAACCCAAACTACAAAACGGTATTGTCTCGTTGGAATTTGCCCAAGCTGAGTTTTAAAGGCTTCAAACTTTCTGTAAGTAGCAGGTCTCTTGGGTATAGTAATGAGTAAGGTGAATCAGATGTTGAGGCATGTATCAAGAAGTTACTAGCCATGTTAGCACTTCCTGCATTGACTTTTTTCATTTTAAATTAGCAGAGCTAAATGAAGATGTGTCTGCCGACCTTGAGGAACGATTCCACTTGGGCCTTTTCACAGACAGGGCTACTCTATACAGGATGATGGAAACAGAAGGTGAGACCTGCCCAGTCTTCTTAGCCCTGTCTGTTTTCACTCTCCCTAAGTTTGTCACATGGCTCTGTGTGGCTGCCAGTGCATACATTGCCATGTTATTCAGTTGGATCTGTTTACAAACAGATGCCATCTTGACTACACCCATATGTCTTTATGTGGTCATCCCATTCATATGTGTTGGTTCATTCCTGGAATCCCAGCCCTCTGGAGGCTAAGCAGGAGCGTGGCAAGATTGAGGCCATCCTCTGTGACCATCCATTGAGTTCTAGGACAGCCTGAGCTGTGAGGAGATTTTGTCTAAAAAAAGGAAAAAGCCAGGTGGTGGTAGCACAGAATTTTAATTCCAGCACTTGAAAGGCAGAGGCAGATAGATCTCTGTGAGTTCAGGGCTAGCCTAATCTACATATAAATTCCAGGGCTACACAGAGAAACCCTGTCCCAGGGGAAAAAAAGAAGAAGAAGAAGAAGAAAAGCCAGGGAGCAGGGGGTGGCTCAGCAGGTGAAAGTGCAGTCCTGCCCTGAGTGCAGTCCTCAGAACAACACTTAGCTGAAATCTGAAAAGTCATTCTGGTGGTAGCATCCTCATCAGGAAGTGACTGGATACTTCTCTGCCAATGTGACTTTTGCTTATAAAGGTCAACATAGCTTTTAAATATTGTCTCTTCTAAACAGGGAAAGGTCACTTGGAAAGTGGCCACCCCGAGCTTTTTCACCAGCTCATGCTCTGGAAAGGAGATCTGAAGGGTGTTCTCCAGGCTGCAGCAGAGAGAGGCGAGCTGACAGACAGTCTCGTGGCTGTGGCACCAGTGGGTATGTGCTTCTTAAAAAGGATGTCCCCATTAAAGACATTTGAGTGGTGTTGTGGTGGCACACAGCCGCAGTGCCAGCAACTTCGAGGCTGGGGCAGAGGAATCACCAAATCAAGGCCAAAAATAGAGAGATGACTTGGCAGCACTTGCCTTAAGCTTAGTCTCGCACAAATGGATGGTTCTACATAAGCTGGCCCCACAGTAGTGGCAAAGGCTCAGGACACGTGTCCATTGTGTACAGTCTAGACGGAAGAGCTCTCAGTGCTCTGTAAAACAGGAGCTTCATTTTGCTTATAGTTCTAGAGGCTAGGGTGCTAGAGCCTGCATTGCTCAGCAGTGGCCAGGGCCTCCTGGTGAGCTGCATCACAGTGTTCAGATGTAGGTAAGAGAGACTGTTTGATAAGACAAGCATCTGAGACCAGAATTGGGACAGGCTGGCCTTGTGGGTGAGGCAGATTGAGCCAAGTCTTACTCTTTTTCTAACAGCTCATGGGGATTAGTTGACTCCACATATTAGCAGTAGTCAGTCTATTCAGGAACACTGCTGTTTTTAATTAATGTCCACCAGTCTCTAGCTTCTGGAGATGCCTCTAGCCCATAAGCTGTTGATGGAGAAACTGCATATTGATGGACAACCGGTCCATATATGACAAATTTGCAAACGTTTAAAACCTTTGGCCCAGCAGTTTTAATGATAGAAAATAAACTACACTCAGCTCACACTCATTGACATAACAAAAGACTGTAAGAACTTACATGTCCATAAGTAAGGAACCTGTCAAGTGGTGTAGACAAGAGTAGAAACCCTTACAGATGACCAAAGACTGAGGCAGCCTTGTACACTGACCATGAGTGACCTCCAGAGTAGAAGACAAGAATAAAGATGGCGTTCACAGAGGCAGCTGGCATGAGCCTGAGAGCACTGAGCAGTGCTATGTTCTAGGAACCATTCAGTTAGGATGACTAACGGTGTCCCCAAGAAACCAAAGGGCAGCATGTCTGTCTATGTCTTCCTAAGAAAACGCTGGACATCCTGGTTGGCTTTGCAGTTTTCTTAGAAGTGCTGTGAGAGGTGAAAGACAAAGTTGGGCAAAGAGAAATTAAGTTTGGTGAAATGATGAAGTACACCGTGATTAGGAAATGAAGAATTATGGCCCAGCTCAAGGAAGCAAGGAGAAAAAAAAAATCCCCCTAATTTCCTTAAAATCAGACCATCATTCCTTCATCACAAATACTGCCATCCCCATTGGAAATGTAGTGGGAAAAAAAAGGGCTGGGTATCAGCTGTACATGGTATTGCACACTAAACCCAGTGGCTTCCTGTAAGTTCCAGGCCAGCTGGAGTTATGTAATGAGACCCTGTCTCAAAAGAACAAACAGCTGGTGAGAGGTGGCAGCAGAAAGTGTCCTATCCCCAAGGCAGCAAAAGCTCAAGTGGGAAGAGGTAGAAGAGAGGGTGTGTGTGTGTGTGTGTGTGTGTGTGTGTGTGTGTGTGTGTGTGTCTTCTTGTGACTAACTGCCTTAGAGTAGGAGCAACATGATTGTGTACACATCTCTTAAAGCTGTGGGGTGGGGCTGTTGATGCTGTGATGAACAGTTAAGTGGACCACACTAAACCAGTGTATAGTGGTCTTAGGAATCCAGCCAGACACACTCTCTGAACAGCAAGCACCCTCAGTAGAAGGTGTGCATGATCACCCTGTCTCATTGTAATTTTCTACTCCCACCCAGACACCTTCCTGAACCTCTTATATGACAGAGTCAAAGAAACTTCCTGTTTCAGCATATGGGTGTGGGGAGGGAGGTGGAGCAAAAGTGCTACTGAGGCATTTGAAGTCATTCCTGATTGTTCTGCCTACTGGTGACTAAAACAAGGCATTTTAAATTCAAGTTTACCTCCTTTTCTGCAAGCCCCACCCCTTGATTTCCTTCTTTTATTTTTTTTAGCTGGCTACAGTGTATGGCTGTGGGCTGTGGAAGCCTTTGCCAAGCAGCTGTGTTTCCAGGACCAGTACGTCAAGGCTGCCTCTTATCTGCTATCCATCCACAAAGTGTACGAAGCTGTGGAACTTCTCAAGTCAAACCATCTCTACAGGTTTGTGCCTTTTGGGCCTCAAGCAGCATCCAACGTACTGGGATCTAAAATGTTGACCAAGTAATGAGGACAGAGAAGACAGCATAAAACTAGTTGGGATCTGACGATTCACAAGAATCCTTAAAGATTTTCTTAATGCGTATGTAAAGGGTGTGTGCACATGACCAAAGGTGCCCACAGAGGCCGCAGGCAGTGGGTGTCCCTAGAGCTGAAGTTATAGGAGGTTATGAGCGAGCTACCTGGCGTGCCGGGAACCAACCTTGGGTCTTGTTCAGGAGAGCAGGAAGTGTTCCTGTCTGCTGAGCAGTTTCTTTGGTCCCCTCTCTTAACTTTTTTTTATTGTTATTTAAGAAAAATTCAACATAACTGCCTTAGCATTTCTATTGCTGTAATAAACACTGTGACCAAAAGCAACTTGGGGAAGAAAGGGTGAGTCTCAGTGCTGAGGGAAGTCAGGGGAGGGACTCACGGCAGGGACCTGGAGGTGGGAACTGAAGCAGTAGCCATGGACGAACACTGTTTCCTTCCTTCTTCTTTTTGGCTTCTTCAGTTTGTCTTCTTACATAGCACAGGAGCACCTGCCCAGGGATGGCATGAGCCCAGTGGGCCAGGCTCTCCTATATCAATCATTTATCAAGACAGCCCCCCAGACTTGCCTTCAGGCCAGCTTTATGGAGGCATTCTCTCAATTGAAATGTTGAATTGATAAAAACCAACCAGTGCAGTTCTCAGTTTAGATGAAGGATCCTACTTTTTTTGTTCTGTTTTTGGGGTAACAGGTGTAACACTTGTATGAAGGTCAGCCACAGTTGAAAAAGACCATTCTAGACAGCATACATAACCTAGACCCTTGGTTCTCTTTGTCACCATGTCTGCCATTAAGTGGAGGTATTTGAATCAGTGATATTTAATTTGCTGTGGTTGGGTCAAAATCTGTACGCCTTGATGTTTATGTCCTGTATGAAAATTAAGCCCTGGTTCAGCCTTCCAGCGCCATGCTCCGAGAAATCAGAATCAGATTCAAAATATATTTACAAGTACCTTGGCCATATAGCTAGGCTCTTCTCTGACTAGATATAACTTAAAATATCGCATTTATTCTAGCCTCCATTCTGCCACATGGCTAGTTACCTGTGCTGAGGTACCACTTTTCCATCTCCTCACATCTTCCCAGCTAATCTCCCACCTGGCTCTCTCCCTGAATCCTTTTTCTCTACCAGATATCCCACCTCTAATTCCTGCCTAAGCCATAGGCTTTTTAATTAACAGTTCATTTTATCCATACAATACACAAAATAGTCTCTCTACAATTCCCCCTTTTAGTCCAATAAAAGTCTCCTTTTCTTTCAAATATAAATGAATACAATCATAACAATTTTGAAACAGTTATGAGAACTATAAGGTATGAAATACACTCAGAAAGCCCAGTCTTATATTTGGGAGCTCAGGAGAAAGTATTATCGACCCTGGCCTGTTGAGTTCATAGGTCTGTATCTAACTTAATATCTATCTAATTTCTATCCTAATTTTAATATTTAATCGTAAGACTATAACTATCTAGTCTTCAACCCCATCAGAGACCTGAGAAGAAATAAATATTACTTTAGTATGTGGGATGTGCAGGAACACAGCTTCCATAACATTTATAGAAAGGACAGAGACAGCTATTTAGACTTCCTAGCTGTATCTTGTGAAATGTGTGTGGCTGTGTCGTCTCTGTGTATGTCTGCACCACAAGGATGCCTGGTGCTTAAAGAGACTGTAAGATGCCATTGGTCTCATGGAGCTGGAGCAACAGGTGATTGTGAGCCTCTGCGCGGGTGCTAGGAATTGAACCCAGATCCTCTGGAAAAGCAGTTAGTGCTCGTAACCTTTTTTCCAGCCCCTGTTCCTTTTTTGTTTTAAATATGTTCTACTGGTGATAATTCCCAAAACCTTCTTTTGTTTATGAAAGCATATAATTTTACATTCACCTTTTTAAACTTATTTATTTTTATTTCAGACGCATTGGTGTTTGCCTGCATGTAAATCTGTGTGAGGGTGTTCAGTACCTTAGAACTTGAGTTACTGATGGCTGAGATCTGCCATTGGTTGTTGGGAATCGAACTCAGGTCCTCTGGAAGAGCAGCCAGTGAGTGCTCTTAGCTGCTGAGCCATCTCTCCAGCCCCTCACTTCATCTTCAGATATCTTTTCCAAGTTTACAATGTGAGATTGTTTTGAGTTGTGGTGGTCCACACTTTCAGCGCAGCATGAGGAGTGTCGGCTGTGGTGGTGCGCACGTGTAGTTCAGCATCTTGAGGAAGCAGAACCTACAAGGATCTTGCACTTCATGTTTTCTTGCTACTGTTTTTAACTTCACTTTTGTATTTATGTAACCCAGGCTAGCCCTGAAACTCCTTAGTTCTCCCGGTGCATAAATTGCAGGTACACACTCCATGCCAGGTGTCTTTTTGTCTGTACTGCATGAGAACATGGGTTTTTCTCTAGTTGGGCCTTTCCCTGTCACAGATTCTCAGTAGTGTGATCATGTGAGCTGGTCCTTTTGTTTATCTTGTCTGGCTTTGTTGTGGTTCACCTTGATCTTTCTGGAGAAAAAGTCTAACAGTGCTAGCCTCAGATCTGTGGCCATGTTGTCTTCTGGAATACTGGGATTGTACACCCTTCCCTTACTTCAGAAGTCCATACTGAGCCGGGCAGTGGTGGCTCCCGCCTTTAATCCCAGCACTTGGGAGGCAGAGGCAGGTGGATTTCTGAGTTTGAGGACAGCCAGGGTTACACAGAGAAACCCTGTCTCAAAAAAAATCAAAAAGGAAAAAAGAAGAAGAAGAAGAAGTCCATACTGGAGACTGCTGTGGGTCTCCTACCTCCTGACTTCTCTGTGGCAGACCTGTTTAGTGAACAAGTTTCAAAAGCTCTGGGCCTCACTCAGCTCCCAGCCTCTGGTGGTTCTTTGTTCAGCCTTTCAGAGTTTCCAGCATGGCTGAGACCCAGCAGATCCACAAGCAGAGCTCTGGCCACCTCTGTCTCAACAGCCTTTTCCTGTGCTACTACGTGGTTTTGGATTAAAGGATTGGGCTTAGAAATAAAAGCCCCAGGAAGTTCAGAGATGTACCCGCCTCTTTCTCCCGAGTGTTAGGATTAAAGGAGTGTGCTGCCCAGTACTCAGCACCCAAGTAGGGTTTTGTTGTTGTTGTTGATTGGTTGGTTGGTTGGTTTTTTCGAGACAGGGTTTCTCTGTGTAGCCCTGGCTGTCCTGAAACTCACTCTGAAGACCAGGCTGGCCTCGAACTCAGAAATCCACCTGCCTCTGCCTCCCAAGTGCTGGGATTAAAGGCGTGCTTTTTAAGAAATGAGTTTTCATGAAGAAAGCATCTAGCTAAGGCTGGAGAAATGGTGGGCAAGGTTGGTAAGAATGTTTGCTCTGCAGGCAGGAGACATTTGGGTCCCAGGACCCAGTGAAAAGCTGGGTGGCTGCCTGTGCCTATGACCCCAGTGTCCGCAAGTGAGCATAAAAGGATCCCAGGGGCTCACTGACCAGCCAGCCTCACTGGTTCAGTAATAGCCCGTATAAAGGAGTGAGGAAGTGCAGTGGGTAAGGGCTCTGGCTGCCCAGCCTGTGGCCCCATGTTGAGGAAAGCCCTACAGAACCGACTCCTGCAGGTTGTCTGACCTCTGCACGCAATCTAAAAGGATGAAGAGTAATAGAAGAGGGTACCCAGCATCCTCTGAGACCTCCACTCACATGCACCGCAAATGCTTAGATAGTAAAAGTCAAAAGCACTCTTACAGGTTTCCCCAGAGATAGCTGGCATGGTTTAGAATAAAGCTAGAGGAAAAAAAACATTCTTGCCATTTTGTGATGGTGAGGGCTAAGGGCTGTTGAGGGAGTTAGTGAGACTAATTATTTGGCTGCCTCACTGGGCATTTACTGTTTGTATTGGTGTTGAAACAATTGTGGAGGAGCCCTTGAATATTGGTTAACATGCCTGTTTTTCTACAGAGAAGCTATTGCAGTTGCCAAGGCTCGGCTGCGCCCTGAGGACCCTGTTCTGAAGGAACTATACCTCAGCTGGGGGTCCATCCTGGAGAGAGATGGCCACTATGCTATTGCAGCCAAGTGGTAAGCAGAGAGAGGTCAAGGCCAACTTAGGATCTGCCAGGAACACAACAGAATGAAAGACTTGAGTGTAGAAATGGGCACCGTGACTGGAAATGTAAAAAGAAGGAAAGGTTCAAAGCCTACCTGCATGCCCTGGTGACATCATTGCCACAGGCACTCAGGAAAGCTCAGTGGCAGACTTGGAGCTCACGCATGTTCCCATTGATGAGATGAGCGGATGGTGGCCTGATTCTTCTGTTCGGGTCAGTCTGTACCTGTAGAGTTTTACAGTGCACAAGTCAACAGCACGTGGCAATCGTAGCCTCACAGAGACAGACAGAGCAGGGCCACCAGAGGGTAGTCACATAAACACTGGAGACGCTAGGACGTGGGGAGGCAATTATGACTGGTGACTGAGTTTCCTTCTTGCCACAGCTACTTAGGAGCCACTTCCGCCTATGATGCAGCCAAAGTTCTGGCCAGAAAGGGAGATGCAGCCTCACTTAGAACAGCTGCAGAGCTGGCTGCCATAGCAGGAGAACATGAGCTGGCTGCTTCCCTGGCTCTTAGATGTGCCCAAGAGCTGCTTCTGATGAAGAACTGGGTGGGTGCACAAGAAGCATTGGGACTGCATGAAAGCCTGCAGGTCAGTCTGGAGTCTGAGGACGGGAGGGGCCCTGGGTTACTCTCTGGACAAACAAGTCCCCAGTAGACAAACTTCCAGTTCAGGAAGTGTCCGAAAGCCATAATGGCTATTCCATCCCACCAAAATACTACAGCTTGTACATTACCATGTTTGGGGTGAGAGATAGCCCAGTATTCACAGTGACTCCCACTACTTACAAGTTTGTACAAATCGTCTGAACAGCCACTGGTCTGCCACACCTGGACAGTGCCTAGGGTGTCTGCATTAGTATTGTCTTCCTATGGGGAGAGTAGTTGGCCTCTGACGGGAAGATCATGGTGGGTATCTGAAGAGCTTTATTTCAGTGTGGCTAGAAATGACTCGGGCTGAGATGTGATACCTCAGGGGTATCACATTTCCCTGGCACGGGCAGAACCCAAGTTCCATTCCCAGCACTTCAGATAATAATGGCAGTTTAATGAGTTAGCAAGCCCTATAAATTGTGCAAACAGCAGGTTGTTCAGACTCCCGCTGCCACCACTGAGCTGTCTGACACGTGAGAACTGAGGTCTAGTCTGTAGGTCAGGCTGACCATAAATGTATTTTACAGCCTGGGGTGGCCTCAAACTAAAATCTTACTGCCTCAGCTTCTCTGGGGCTGGCTTTCCAGCTGTGAACAACAAAGCCAGTTCTGACATGGACTATTTAAGCTCCTTTTCCCTAGCACAGGAATAAGACCTAAAAACAGTACCCAGCTGAGTGCTTAGACCAGTGAAGATATAGATAGGTAGTTAGCGTCCTTTAGAATTGGAAGATAGTGCCACTGGGCGTATTAGTTATACAATGACCAAAACTAGACCATCATTTGTCTACAGCTAAGAAAACCTGATGGTATAGGACAGGGGGTTAGACCTGGATGTGGCTTCCAGGATAGAGATTGTGGGTATCATTAAGGCTCCTGTGTTAGAAACAGTTTCCTGGATGAGAAAGGCACCTGCAGGGCTGCTGCGTTTCTCCTTTGTATGACTCAGTGGCAGGCTTGCCAGGAGGCTTGGAGCCATCATGTGCAGACTATAAGCTCTTACGAGCTGTGCCATGTATGTTTTCCTGTGTCACACCTCTTTGTTGCTGTATCCCAGGGCCAGAGACTGGTCTTCTGCCTCCTTGAACTTCTATGCCGGCACCTGGAGGAAAAACAGCCTCTAGAGGTCAGAGGCCCCTCTTCCATTTACCACCAGTGGGCCACAGGTTCTGAGGGAACCTTGGTGCAGAGAGTAACCGGTGTGTGGCGCAGCGCCTTCAGTGTGGACACCCCGGAGCAGTGTCAGGCCGCCTTACAGAAGCTGCAGGATGTCAAGTACCCATCAGCAACAAGTAACACTCCCTTCAGACAGGTGCGCCATATTCCCAACCTCACCAGGAGCCACGCAGGGTAGATGCTCTTCATCTCTCAGAAAAATCAGTAGAATAATTTGTACCTCAAAAAGACAAGGCAGTCCTTGGGGAGACCCCACAGATGAAAGCCTTGAGCTGTGTATTCATTTGGGGCTCTGTTTGTTTAAAATACAAGAAAGTTTGGGGCTAAAGTGATGGCAGATCCAAGTTGGGTTATCAGCACCTATACAGTTAACGACCGTCTATAATTCCAGTTCCAGGGGATCCAACGCTCTCTTCTATCCTACATGGGCACCAGGCACACACATCATGTACAGTCATGCATGCAGACAAAATACTACCTTCAGTAAAGTTGATGTCTTCTTGTTCTCCTCCTTAGCTACTATTTCCCCACACACCCACTCCCCGGAGAGAGTGCCTGCCTCCAAAGTCACCTCTACCCATGCAGAGATGTCAGGATGATAAACTCTACTGCTGTGCTCATCTTGTGAAAAGTCAGTTTGTTGACTTTTTAATTTTTAAATCAAAAGACATTGTACGCCGGGCAGTGGTGGCACACGCCTTTAATCTCAGCACTTGGGAGGCAGAGGCAGGGGGATTTCTGAGTTCCAGGACAGCCAGGGCTACACAGAGAAACCCTGTCTTGAAAAAAACAAAAACAAAAAAAAGACATTGTATTCTTAAGTAAGGAGACTTTCTCAAATGAATACAACACAAAAACAGCTTTGGCAGTTTCCTACAAAGATCCATGCTCCTGTCCATGGAAACCCAGTGACTAGGTGGTTCACAAGAAATAAAATCAAGAGGCCAGAGACCTACATATAAATATTTGCACATGTTTTGTCCACAACAGCCAAACTGAACAGCCACGTGACTGAAAAACAGACTTCTGGTGCACCTTATCAGTAAGCCCCAGAGTCCCAAGTCCCAGTAGACTGTGAAACTATGACTCCATTTACCAACGTGGCACAGAAAGAAGCTGCAGAGGGTGTGGAGAGTCACTGGGAATGTGCTGCTGGAGTGGTTTGAATTGACAGAAATGTTCTATGCCTACCTTTTCCCAGTAGCTATAAACTTGCCAGAATGTTTCAAACTGCACATACCCTAAGGGCTGGAGAGATGGTGCAGTCAGGTAGTCTCTGCTTTGAGAGAGGCTGTGTTTAATCCCTAACAGGGCAGCTTACACCTGTGTTCCAGCTTTAGAGAAGCAGGTAGACGCCAAGGGCTTGCTCTTAAGCCAGTCCATTCAAATACGTGAGCTTCCGGTTCAGAGAGAACTCTGTCTCAAAAGATAAAATGGGAGCCAGGTGGTAGTGACGGCTTATACCAGGCCTTTAATCCCAGCATTCTGGACAAAGGGGCAGGTGGATCTCGGAGTTTGAGGACAGTCAGGGCTACATAGAGAAACCCTGTCTTCAAAAAACAAAACAAAACATAAAATGGAGAGGGATCAGGAAAGACACCTGACACTGTACCTCTGCCTTCCGTGTTAAAATGAACTGGTATCAATAATAGGATTGTGTTCCATTATTTCTGTTAATTTTCTGTTTTGTTTTGTTTTGAGATGGGGTCTCATGTAGTCCAGGCTGGCCAGGAACTACTTATGTAGCTGAGCATGACCCTGAAGTCCTGGTCCCCAGTGCTAAGGCTGTAGATGTGCATCACCATAGCAACTATATGTGATGCTGGGACTTGAGCCAGGGCCGTGTATGAGACTGACAATCTGCCACACAAGCATTTCCACACCACTCCACCATTCTGTTTCTCTAAGTAAGTTTTTAGATCCAGAAACTTGAGACGAGCCTGTGATCCTGCCTCTGCCCATTTCCTTTGCCTTCACTTTTGATTTTAGTAAGCACGGGTGTCAGCAGATTGATTACCTCAGCGTGCTCAGACTTTACCAGCAGAGGGTGATGGGTGGGAGATGAAGGCTTTCCAGAGATAGATGTGTGATTGGTTTCTAGTGCAGTTCCTAGCTATGGGACAAGGCTTGTCAAGTCTGCCACAGGAGGGCATTAGCGGGTGAATGAAATTCTGGCCTCTTTCCAGCTGCTGCTTCATGTCTGCCATGACCTGACCTTGGCAATGCTGAGCCAGCAGGCTGCTGCCTGGGAGGAGGCAGTGCCTGCTCTGCTGCAGGCTGTGGTTCGGAGCTATACCTCAGGGAACTTCACCCTCATGCAGGAAATCTACTCAGCCTTTCTCCCAGGTGGTAAGTAACACACACACACAGATACACACACACACACACACACCTCTCCCGGACGTCCTCCCATTATAGCACAATATAACCACCTCAAATTAGACTGGGCCGGACAATGTCTTTAAAAGGCAATGATGCTGTGTCAGGAGGATCACCACAGATTCTGAGCTGTGTAGGAAGTTCCATGTTTCCTGAGGTGAGACAAAAACAAAGCCAAAGTGTTTGCACTGGGTTCTTTGCCTGGCTCTGCTCACTCTCTTAAAGCTCAGTTGTCGAGGTAAAGAAACAGAGCTGAAAAAAACAAAACAAAAAAGCCGGGTGTGGTGGCGCACACCTTTAATCCCAGCACTCCGGAGGCAGAGGCAGGCAGATTTCTTGAGTTCAAGGCCAGCCTGGTCTATAAAGTGAGTCCTAGGACAGCCAGGGCTACACAGAGAAACCCTGACTCAGTAGGAGGGGGGAACCCGAAAAGAAAAAAAAAAAAAAAAAAACAGAGCTGGCATATGGTACATGCATCCTAACATCCCAGCATGATGGGGGTCAGAGGGTGGGGTGTGGGGGAAGGGAGTTAGACAGATCAGCACTTCAGGGTAATCTTTGGCTACATGGTAAGTTTAAGCCCAGCCCGAGCTACATGAGATCCTGTTCAACCCATTACCACCACAGGAGGCGGGGAGGGTACATGGGGCTAGGCATTCCTTAACTTTGTGTTTAGACCCTGTAATTAATCTCAATTTTTAGAGCACAGTATGGTTCACACCCTGTCCCCATCAGTGCAGCCCGGAGCTCTTAGTAAAACAATACATTTCTGTTGTGCTAGGAGTGATGCCATCTAAGGCAATGATGGCATTGTCCAAAGGCGGAAAGGAAGTGATTAGTTCCTTTGACTTTGGGCAAAAGGACATAATCCCAAGAGTCACATCACTTTCCCTTTTTCTTGGGTGACATTTATGAGGGTGAGAAGACAGGCTTCTCACAGATAAAGAAATGCATACCATATCCTAAGGTCCTTTTCTTCTAGGCTGTGACCACCTACGAGACAAACTGGGTGACCTCTCTCCTGCCATGGCAGCTTACAAAAGCTTAGAGGCCTTTTGTATTTATGGGCAACTGTATGAAGTCTGGTGGTCGCTCTGCGGGCCTGGCCCTGAGTCAAGCGTCTGGGTGTTGTCAGCTGAAAGCACGGTCTCTGATAAACAGAGCAAGCCAGAGGACAGTGCCAGTGCTGAGGACATGGAACAGCCTCCAGGCCCGGGCCCGAGGCTCAGTGCAGAGAGTGAGCGTTTGCTGAGTGCCTGCAAGGAGCTTTTCTCAGAACGGCATGCCAGCCTGCAGACCTCCCAGAGGACTGTAGCCGAAGTCCAAGAGACACTGGCAGAAATGATCCGCCAGCACCAAAAGAGTCAGCTCTGCAAGGCCACAACAAATGGTCCCAGCAGAGATGAACCCAGCAGAGATGAACCCAGCCAGGAAGCAGAGCGGGCTCCTTCTCAGCCTCCGAGCCCAACGTAAGTTTAGGGCCGGGACCATGATTGCATATTGTCCACATAAGTATGTGATACCATTGAGTAGGCCTCTGGGAAGCAGCAGACCTGGGTCAGACAGCTAATTCCAGCCCTTCTGAAGCCTCTCAGTGCTCTACAGATTATTACAGTAGAATCACCGATGAGATTACAGGGCGGGGCTTTTATCCTGACTACACTCCCAAGGCTAAAACCTAGAAGACCGTAAGTTCAGTAAACCTACAGATTATATTAACTTTAATCTGTTGATTATAATTGAGGGTACCTGCTCTTTTTAGAAGATCTGAGTTCAGTTCCCAGCACCCTTTTCTGACCTCCTGGACACTTGCTACTATGCGCACACACCCAGTCAGACATGTGCATACATATAAACAATATGTCTTCAAAAGGGAAAACCCTGTGCCTGTAATTTCAGCACTCCAGAGTTAGAGGCAGGAGCTTCAGGGAGTAGTTCAAGGTCACAAGTGGCCACTTAGGAATTAGAAAATAAGCCTGTTGTAACTTAGAGATCCTAGGGAGCTGTAGGCAGTTGAGGTTTGCTTTTTATTTATCTATAAGACAAGACCTTTCCCTGTGGCAGCCCTTCTCTCTACCCCGGCCTCCCAAGTGTAACCCGCCATGCCCAGCCAGTTTTGCTGCTACAAACACACGCTGTAAAGCCTCAGGTTGGCTCCTACCTTTTGCTCACAGGATCTGGTTCCTGGCTGTCTTTCCCCTAAAGCCCTATGTTCTGGGTTTCAAGTAGAAAAGTGACAAGCTACATCTTCATGGATGTGCATCTCATCCCATTTTGTTGCCTTCTCTTGATCTCTGTATTTATGAGTTAAAGTTGCTCAGGCATAACAAGTAGCTGGATTCAAGGAAGTACAGAGGGTAGGAAAAGAACAGACAGATGGCCAGTGAGCCCAGGGACACAGTCACTGTCACTTGCCAGCTGGGTCATACAAAGCAAGACACAATGAAAGACTGGGTATATGGCTGAATAAGGAGAGTCTGCCCCCAGCATGCAGGAAGCCCTAGATTCCATCACCAGCGTCACACAAAAAAATGGGCATGGTGGTGCACGCCTGTCATCCCAGCACTGTTGGACTAGATCAAGGTAGCAAGAGAATCAGCAGTGGAAGGTCATCCTTGGATGCACAGTGCAGTTCAGAGCCAGCCTACTAAATGGAAACTGCAATAAAATAGCACTCATTCCCAGGGTGCTGTGGCTGCCGCCAAGAACGGTGCAGCACAGTTTGAACCCTTGGCCTTGGTGAGAAGAACACAGCAATTCCTTGGGAATTAGATAGTGAGACTCGCCAGAAGATCTAACCGTTCTACTCATATGTCAAAGACTTGCAGCAGGACAGCCCAGCATGGTTCTTGGGACCTCACATTTGAAAACACTCTGGGCTACACAGCAAAATGCTACCTAAATAAATACAGGGATAATGAAATAATTGAAATCCCACTATTTGTATAAGCATCTGGCTCACTGTGCATGATAGCATTGAAATGGGGAAGCAGCCCAGTATGTTTCACTCAATGGAATACTACTTAGTGTTTAGAAGGAAAAGCATCATGGTATATACTATAAGGTAAACCTTGATGATGATTCCATGGTACAGGAAGTGTGGGCTGCCAGGAAACAGCAAGAGCAGAGACGTTACCATGGAAGGGCGAGTCCCAGTCTCACAAGAGCTCTGGTCTTGAGCAAGTGTGGTAGTGAAGGCCTTTAGTTCCAGAACTCAGAGGCTAATCTGATTAACAAATCAAGTACCAGGCCAGCCAGGGTCACACACTGAGACACTGACCCCCCTTAACCCTCACCGCAAAAAAGCTCTAGTCTTGGGTGGTAGTGACAGCAGCCCAACACAGTGCATGGAGATATGTATGTTTTAATGCTTGAGATGATTTTGAGTATTATTATAATGAAAACAGTGGCCACAGGGCAAGTTGCTTGGTGGGTAAAGGCACCAAGCCTGATGACCTTAGACCTACATATGAAAAGAGTGAACCATCTCCCAAAGCTTGTCTTCTGATCTCCACCTATGCATGCTGTAGCGTACAAGTACAACCATGACTGCACAATTAGACATAAAGTAAACAAGATTTTATTGTTTTATATGCATTGGTGTCTTGTCTGCATAAATGTCTGTGTGAGGGTGTCAGATTCTGGCATTAAGACAGTTGTGAGCTGGCCAGGTGGTGGTGGCACACGCCTTTAATCCCAGCACTTGGGAGGCAGAGACAGGCGGATTTCTGAGTTCGAGGCCAGCCTGGTCTACAGAGTGAGTTCCAGGACAGCCAGGGCTACACAGAGAAACCCTGTCTCGGAAAAAAAAAAAAAAGAAAAAGAAAAGAAAAAAAAGACAGTTGTGAGCTGCCATGTGTGTACTGGGATTTGAGCCCAGGTCGCCTGGAAGAACAGTCAGTGTTCTTAATCACTAAGCCATCTCTCCAGCCCCCAAAAGATTTTTTTAATTGAAACATCTGGGGTAGGTAAAAAGTGAGGTGACCGCTCTATGTGACTTCAGTTTCTTGTTACTTTTAAAGCAGAGAAGAAAGAAATGCACCAGTGTCTCTCCCTGAACTAACCAGAAGGCTCACAGAGGCAAATGAGAGGATAGCAGAGTTTCCAGAGAGTGTAAAGGTAAGGGGATTTGGAGATGCTTCACGACCCAGGAGTCATCTACATCTACTGCAACTGCATGTGTTTGAAATGTTAGGACACAAGAGCTGGGTGTGCTGGTCCACACCTTTAATCCCAGCACTCGGGAGGCAGAGGCAAGCGGATCTCTGCTGAGACAGTTAGCTTTGTCTCTGCTTCCCTAAAGTGATTTATGAAGATAGCGATCCTAACCACACAGAAGGCTTACAGTTCACTCTTGGGGAGAGCCAAGCAAGAGTTACACATGGTTGAGGGGTAAAACATTCAACTCAGATGTTAGCTGTGCCTGTGCGCAGCACTCAGGGAGGGCCAGCACTTGCCTGTGGCATGGTCCTGGGAGCAGTGGTGTGTGGGGGTTGGTCTGGGGCACTGTCACCCATGAGGATATGCCACCAACAGCCAGTTTCACCCATAGCCATATCCATAGAATTGTCAATGTGTGCCTCTACAGATGCCTGTCTGTCCTGTCATTTTTACAGGCCTGGCCCTTTCCAGATGTGCTGGAGTGCTGTCTCGTCTTGCTTCACATTGGGTCCCAGTGTCCTGACGCTGTGGACCCTGAGATGCAGCAACAGGCCCAGGAGCTCCTTCACAAGTATGGGCACACTCGAGCTTACAGAAGACACTGCCAGAGTCGGCACACGTGAACTTCCAGAGGCCATAAAGCTGTGCCACACCACCCACGACAGCTTCACCTCGGTCGTGGCTCACCAGGCCTTCACCCTGACCTTCAACGGAAGGATGCTGTGATCCAACTGACAGATGAGGGTGAAGTTTGAATCCATTCACAATGGAGCTTGCCTGGTACCTCTCAAGTGGCTTCCTGTAGTGGAGGGACAAGCCAGCAGGGTCACTAAGAACTAACCTTGCCAAGACTGTCTCAAGCCTTATGTGGTTTCCCCAAAGAGAAGCCTTTGTATTCACCCAAAGTCTGTCCACCCCAGATGCAGCTGCCTTTATAAATCCTCACCATCAGAAATGTCTCGTTCTGTGGGAGGTATACTCGACACATACCTATCACTGTTGGAGTTTGGGGTTCTTAATTATATTGTTAGCTGGACCTGCCCACCTCAAAGACTAAAGGAATTAGCCTTGGAACATTAGGTTATTTTATTTTTTACGGAGTTGGTTACATGGACAAGTAGCAAAAGCTTTCCCAGAACAGAGCTAGTGAGGCTGGCTTTTTCCTCCAGGTTGTGTGACTGGCAGTGGTCAGACAGCTCAGGGAAAATAAAAATCACTCTTAGTGGTTCATGTAATCTTTTGGGGTCATAGAATCCTTTTTTGAGAATTGACTTAACACAGCCTAGAGAACAATGTGTCTTCCTTTTGTGTATGCCTCCCAGAACAGTAGGCTCCTACCTTACACCCTGCAGCCCCAAGTACTATCTATTCACCAGTCCTGGGCTGGCTGCCAGAGTTACCACCCAGCAAGGAAGGTCTGAGACCTGTGCCTCCATTGTCACTGGTTTCTGGAACAGGAGAAGCGGGTGTGCTCAGGCCGGGTGGGAAGAGCATGCCTTCCTCCTCTTTCTCCCTAAGGTCCATTGTAAAGGCTTCATCTTTGGGCAGCAAGAGATTTTCCCAACTGGAAATCCTCGGGACATACATCTTGAGATACTTGTATATATCTAGCTTTGGGATTTAAAAAATGCTAAGTCCCCCAAAAGAAAATACTGTCCAGATGAGGGTGAAACTTGAATCCACTCACACAATAGAGCCTGCCTGGTGCCTCCCAAGTGGCTTCCTGTGATGGAGGGAAAAGCCAGCAGGGTCACTAGACCCCTGCCAAGACTGTCTCAAGCCTTACATGTGAACTCAAGGAAGATGCATTGGTCTGAAAGGCAAGAGTCTTGACAAAGCTGTGAGTGGGCATGACTATATGGAAGACTGGATAGCTCCAAGTAGCTTCATCTATAGAGATGGGGAACGTTGGTTCCCTCCACTTAAAGAGCATTGGTAAACTACAAACTCATCTTTGTGGTTTGCTGAAACAAGTACCTGTTGGGAGTAATCCTGCACACTGCATGCCTCTTTCTTCTGAGGAAGACTCAGAGGCAGGAGGGATTCAAATTCAAGTCCAGCCTAGGCAGTGAAGCGAGATCTTCCCTCAAAATAGTCAATAATCTAAGAGACTAGAGAGAGGGCTTGGGTTAAGAGCACTGGTTGCATTTCCACAGGATCTGGGTGGTTTTAACCCCACAAGAAACCTAAAGTAAAACTATCCAATAGGAGAATTAAAATGGCAACTGTTTTCTTCTTATGTGCTCTTTTCTTTATCAACTTGCTAGTACTTGAATATTATCATTTCTGTATCCCTAATTATAAGAACCACAAGACCCTGAAAAGCAAAGGCATTCACTCAAGGTTCTAGCAGGAAGTGTGTGTGGGGGGGGGGGGGGGAGGGGTGGTATTATCCCTTTCTAAGGTGATTTGGTCTAGACCTCCATTCCAGTACCCACACCAGCACCTCGCAGCACTATCCACTCTTACTGGCTGCCTCATGCCCTGGCTCTGTTCTCAGCATCTCCCTACCCCTCCCTCCGACAGTGACTGCATTCCTTGCCTGTCACTGCCTTATCCCATGTGGATTCTGGCCCGGCTGCTGCCACCTTAACTGACTTACTCATTCCTTAACCGCAGCTGAATTTTTTTTTTTACCAAAACCATTCCCAATCCCTAGGCCTTAAACTCAGTGAGTTTATACAATTCAGATTATATTTGTGTAAAATCATGTACTGTCTGGCAACAAGGCAGGCGTCTCTGTGCTCACCCTAGCACTTACTAGAGTGTAGTTAATGGAAGTTCGTTGGCTGAATAAACTAGGAAACTGAGGGACTTGTTGGAAATTTGGAAACATGGGGCTCACATAGGCCAGCATTGGCTAAAAGGCTTAAGGTTGATACCCATCCTTGCGAACAGGTATCCAGTCAGCAGGACACAGGCTGACTGCTCATGAAAGCTGTTCTCTTCATTCTCCCCTAGCACAGTCTCTCAGACAACGCCTACCCCTTGCGTAGCTGTGTGCTCAGGTGACAATACTTGCCAGTTCTCCAGCACCTCACTCTATGTAATGCACAGTCCCTCTTCAACTGGGCACTTGAGAAGACAGGTTGGTCGCCCTATGAGAAAAGCTGTTTTTTAATCCAAGGTTTGAGTCCCTGTGTAAGACCCAGCAGCACACCAGGGCACCTTTACTGAGAACCACTCTGCTGCCAACCAGAATTCTAGATTTGTTGAGTGTGGTGGTAGAGGCCTACACTGCTTGCCATTCAGGAGGATGGCTTGGAGGTCAGGGCTGGCCTAGGGAACAAGACCCTGACTCAAACTCTAGAAGGGTCCCATGACTTACATTTTTGTGCCAGCAGAAAAGGCGGGTGGGGAAGCTAAATCAGGAAGTCTTAAGTTCAGTGTTTCCTGCAGAATCCCACTGACTATAATGCACTATATGTGAGTAGCCAGGGAGAATACGATTAGAGCTGCTCTACTGTCCTCGTAAGGCCCAACAGCCAGCAGGGTGTGAAGTGAATAGTTAGTTGTGAATTACATGTGTGCTCCCTCAATACCTTCCAGGGCTCTTAGGTGAACCAATCCTGCCAGACGTCAGTCAGATTCTAGCTAGCAAAGACCACACTTCATGCCAATGGTTAAAAAGCAATCTTTATTTTACAAAATTAAAAACATAAATAATATTTACAAGCATCTTAAATACCAGCTTTAATACTTGACATTTTGTCATTTCAAATTCAGTTTCCCACAAGCTTTTAAAAGGTAAGACCATTCCTGCCTAAGTGAGCTGCTGCCGTCTGTCTCTGCCTTCCAAATAAGTTTTTACTTCTTACAATTGTCCTTTCTTTCTGTGGTCGTTTAAAAAGCAGTGTGCTTCCTAAATGCCTAACCTTAAGCACAGTCAACAGGCTTCCAAGCACAACTGTGGGGTGGAGGACTCAATGGGTTCTGAGGAGAATCCCTTTACTGTCCTGCTCAGTCACTCCTGGGTCTTCCTAAGACTCCACCTCCAGAGCTTAGCTCTACCACCTCTTGAGAGCTCAGGCTGGAGGCTAAGAGAGCACAGCTGACAGATCACGGTGCTGAGAACACCGTGGACGTGGAGCATGATCTGTCTAGGGAAGCTCATCATCGGAAAACCAAGGTGAACAAGGTGAGGCTCAGGGGGGCAGCCTAACAACTGGGAAGGAGACAGAACTGTCTGCCATCAATTACTGTATCATCAGGACTGCTCTGTCCTGAAGAAGCACAAACAAGGCAAAACAGCCCACTGGCATAGACCTGCTTCCCAAGAACATACACCTTGTTCTCTGGCAGCCACAGCTCATCTGAGCAACTTCATCAGAGCAGCAAAGCCAAAAGAAGAAGAATGACAACATGTAAGAGTCATAGACATTTTACTGGTTTGTTTCAGACATCCTGGAGATTTAAAAAAGTGTCCATGGGGCCATGGATGCTGGTGGCAGGAGGCAGCAGAGGGGTGGGGGCATGAGGACGAGGAAGACTTGTTTACAAATTCAGAGCAAACCCCTCCTGGATCTAAAATAAAGGCATCTTTAAACAAAAAGCCAAAGTCTCTGCTTGGAGCAGATGCAGGTCACAGGCGGCATGGTGCACGGACCGCACGGTGCACGCACCATCACTGCTGCATGTTGTTGATCATGGCCAAGATGCTCATCTTCTCCTGGGCACAGTCCACATCCTCATTCTGCTTCTGGGCCACCCCTGTGCCCAGGCCATAGAGGCGCCCACAATACTTGGCATCGTCAATACTGTCCTCAAAGAATAGCTGCAGAACAGGACAAAACCATCTGAGAATGGAGCCAGGAGTCATGCCAGCTCCCAGCTTCTCATGCCCTGACACAGCACACTGGACAGTAACTCAACAAAGATACCAAACATCCCCTCAGACGTTTTCTGCTCCATTGTACACATCCCGGCTCTGCATCCTAAACAGACTTGGCATTCTTATGACTTGTCAGTGCTGAAGCCTTGGGCTGCTGCTGTGTGGAGTCACCACCCTGCCAAGCAAGGGAGTGAGTGACTAAGGACTCAGGCTTGCCAAGTCACTTCAGCTCCATTCCATCATGGTTCCTCAGTCATGAAGTCCTGAAAGCCAGGTGTGCTGGCACACACATAATCCAGCACCCGAGAAGCTGAGGCAGGAGGGGACCAAGCACTCAGCAAGCAACTCAACCTTACTATCTGGGCAGGAGCTGTCCAGTGCAATCACAAGATGCTGAGCACAGCCCTGGCCACAAGTGCCACCTCTGTTAAGTATAACAAACATCTCCAAGCCATCAACAAAGGAGCAGGTTGGCAAGGACCAGCCTAATACACTGGTTACTCTTTAGATCTAAAATGTCCCTAGAAGTCCATGTGTTAAAGGCTTAGCACCAACTGGTAGGTTTACTGAAACATGGTAAAACCTTGAGGTTGGGGCCACAACTCAGCCTCTTCCTGTTTCCAAACCACTAAAGAATGAACAGACACTATGCTTTCACGTGCCATAACAGCCAGCCAACCCCTGGCTAAGCTGTCTCAAGTCAGAAACCTAAATAAACTGGTCCTTTGAACCTGGCCTCACATATTGTTACAGCCACAGAAAACTAGTTAATTAAACACTGGAAATAACAGCCAGGCAGTGCAGTTCACAGCTATAATCCCAACCCTGAGGCTAAGGCAAGGAGAGAGCCATGGATTCAAGGACAAGCACAAACCTTTAATTCTGTACTCAAGAGGCTGAGCAGGAGAGCAGGCAGATCTCCAGACTGAGTTTAAAGCTAGCCACGGCTACACAGTGAGACCCTGTCTAAAAATATCAAGTGCCATTTTCTCCATTCTAAAATTAGACCCATACCATGTCTCACTCCTTTTTATCAACATCCATTCCTTAAAATTATCAGCTGGGTGTAGTGGTGCACACCTTTAATCCCAGTACCTGGGAGGCAGAGGCAGGGGAATTTCTGAGTTCGAGGCCAGCCCCATCTACACAGTGAGTTCCAGGACAGCCAGGGCTGCACAGAGAAACCCTGTCTCAAAAAAAACCCAAAATTTTTATTTTTATATATATCAACAAACCTTCCAACAGTGGTAGCTCATGCTTTGATCTCAACACTCCAGAGGCAGACAGGTGGAGCTTTGAGTTTAAGGCTAGCCTGGGCTACACAGAGAAACTACCTCTGAAAAAAATATACATAAATAAGCAAACAACTAAATAATTAAATAAAACTAAAAGAAAAATATCAACAATAGTAATTTTTCCTCCCCCCCCCCCCATCCTGGAATTTGATCTGTAGACCAGGCTGGCCTTGAACTCAGAGATCGGCCTGCCTCTGCCTTCCAAGTACTGGGCTCAAAGTTGTACACCACCACTACCCAGCTTTCACTATAATTTTTCAAAGTGTTTTCCTCTTCAGATATATATTAAAACTTAATGGAGTACATAAATAAGCTAAAAGAAGAGCTGGAGAGATGGCTCAGTAGTTAAGAGCACTGACTATTCCTTCCAGAGGTGCTGAGTTCAAATCCCAGCAACCACAAGGTGGCTCACAACCATCTGTAATAGGATCTGAGGCCCTTTTCTGGTGTGTCTGAAGACAGTGTATACATATATAAGATAAATCTTTAAAAAAGCAAAACAAAACAGAAACCTAAAAGAGAATTC